>NC_045957.1:48816191-49010058 GCF_010909765.2 Amblyraja radiata | reverse complement strand
CTTTTTACTTCAACCTAAACCCAAACAACCATTTGCAGGCAGTGCTTTTTTACTTCAAACTAACCATATATTCATTTTCAAACCACATTAAGGGTACTCACAGTGATGTAGACATTTGTTCAGTGTCATTCAGAGCTCAGAGTGACAGAGACTAATTGACAGAGCTCCATCTTGCAGAGAGTAATTGACAGAGACTAATTGAGGCACACCACTTCCTGGTTTTATATTCCCTCCCTCCAGCAGGGGCAGCAGAGAAAATGGTGAATTTTGTAAAAACATTAATACCTCTGTCATTTTTCATCGACGGGAAAATTCCTCAGCACACATGCGGTGGAGGGGAGCTGAGCGAGGTGGCCAAAAATGACGGCCATAGGTAGCGGCGTTCTCTCGGAAATCGCAGCACAGACGGCCAAAAGCGGTCAAGAACAGAGATTTAGTAATATAGATAACACCTACCATTCCAATATACCCTTGTGATTTTGTATAAATTCTTTATTTTAATTGCAAAAAAGACATTTTCAGTGAGTATTATATTGAAATCTATGTACAATCAATGAGTTGATGAGATAATTGTGTGCTATATTTCAATCTGATTTCATACTAAGATAACTGTTGTAAGGACTTGGTTATGAATAAATTATTGATTATTTTAACTTTATTAAAACAAGTTTGCATCACTGAGATAAATTAAAACAACACATAGAAACAACTGGTTAGGTGTTCATTATTTTGTGCTGAATTATTTTATTGTTAAAACAATAAGCTTGAAGACTGAAACATTTCAAATACATACTGGTCAGTCAATATTTGCAAAGTGGTGGGTTTGACATATTTGGGCTTTTATTAAATTTGAAGGCTTTTTGTCCATTTTCTTTCAGAATTTCTCCATTTTCCTTTTCAAGTTTTTATTTCATCCTCCAATGTGTGCATATTGTTTCTTTCCTCGACCACCTTGCTGATCATCTTTTATTTCAATACATGTTCACTTCATGAAACAATTTTCCAGGCTTATAATCGATGAACATGCTCTTGGCATTTTGCATGATCATCTGCTCCTTCTCTCTATTTCCCACCCTCGATTTCTTTGCACAGATACCTAACATTGAATGTATGTTTATCAAATGAAGAGATGGCAGTGTCAGGATATGCAACCTTCAATCTATTCCATTTTCATTCAGTGGTTTTCCTTACAATGCGCCCCCTAATGATCCAAAGGGACACTTCACCTATCTGCATGTGTTCTGCTAGTGACCTCAGAGGGCAACGCCGGTTGGGACTTTTATTGGGACAGCTGGCAGACAGGAAGAGACCCTTGTCTCCTCTTCTCTCTCTGGGATGGATTGCAAATCTGGTCATAAAGCAGAATTAAAACTCACTTCAAATAACACACTATTAACTGCAATCCTATCCTGGCCTTTTTGCTTTATTTTTAACTAACCACTACGTAAAATAATACAGCTAGGAAATCCCTATCTAATAAAATGCTAAAGCTTACCCTTGTTCGGTCGAAGACAAGGGTGCAGTTTTATTATCAGTTTTATGTTAATGTTTCGGATATCATGGGTGGAAAAAAACTCAAGTCAATGGTTTCTAAGTGCAGGCAATCAAGATGAGAGAGGCAATGTACAGGGCATGTTGCTCACTAAGCACGTCAAAAGCTGCTGTTGAGTTTTGTGTCACTCCAGCCTGATGCCAGGATGATTTATTCAACTTATTGGGCCCTAGATGCATTCACATAACTGTCCTTGATATTAGGGACTTAGTGGGTGGTAGAGTGGCTGTGCAATTGCAGACTGTTCTCCACCTGTGGTCATTGCACATTGACAGTAATTATTGAATAATACACAAGTCAATGCATATCAATGGAATGACATAACCGAACATTCAGCACATCAGCCAAATGTACAAGGCAGGGCATGATGTGCCAAACAAGAAATAAACTGCTGGAGGAACAAGGAACTGCAGAAACTGCTTTACAAAAAGTAGACACAAAGTGCTGGACTAACTCAGCGGGCCAGGCAGCATCTCTGGAGTTAGAAGGGTCTTAACCCGAATCGTCATCCATTCCTTCTCTCCACAGATGCTGTCTGTCCCGCTGTTACTCCAGCTTTTTATGCCTATCTATAGTACATGGATAGGTGATGTTTTGGGTCCGGACCGAGCATGAAAAAAGGTGAAAGAGAGGAGGGCCTGGACAAGGTCTGGCAGGTAATAGGTGAATATAGATGAGTGGTGGGGGGGTCCATAGGCAGATGGTTGAACAAAGTCCAGAGATGAAATGACAGAAGATGTGAGACAAAAGGATAAAGGGGAGGGGAGAAATAAGTGCAAGCCAAGGGGAAGGACACAGAGGATGGGGGTGGGGGGAAGAAAGGGGGTGGAGGAAGAAGAGGGTGGTTTTGTAGTTACCTAAAATTGCAGAATTCAATGTTCATAGCGTTGGGTTGTTAGGTATCCAAGCGGAATATGATGTGCGTTCTTCCAATTTGCGGGTGGCCTCACTCGGGTAATGGAGCAGGCCCAGGACAGAAAATTGAGATGAACTAACCAATGTTCAGGACACATGGGTCTTCCTCGGCACTGCAGAAACAACTCAGTGGGCCAAGCAGCAACTGGGGAGGGAATGGATAGACTGTAAAATTGTAAAAAATATTGCGCTAAAATTGTTTATAGATTTAGTTGATTGCTACTTCCAGCAGCATCAATTTCATGGATAATCACAGGGATAAATTATTTGCAATTTGAGCGCTGTTTATGGTCACAGATCGAGAACCTAACAATTTAGCTAAAACACTAGAAGTTACAAGAAACAGTTCGAAACTGCAAAATCTAATAAATAAATGGTATTTTACGCACTCTGTTTTACTCTTCCACATTAGCCGGTTGGTTACTTTGGCACTGTTTATAACTTTCCTGAGGGAATTACGGCCATTACATAATGTGCATAAAAAACATTGACTCGTCCTGACATTAACAAACAGACCCATTAATTTTGGACACGGCGTGATATAATGCACAGGAGTCTAGATTGCTATTATACAATTCCCTCGATTTAATAACAGCACTTCCCCCTTGACATTCATCCACTCTCTTTCTATTTCAATGTTTTATTTCAATGTTAGTTTTCCTTTAACACTTTTCCTGGGACGTTGCGCCCTCTACTGCTGCAGATTGGTCAATGCGCAAAAGAAAGAAATCCTCAGATTTGCACTTTCGAAACAGTCAAATAAAGGTGCTTAAATATGCTGCAACATATTAGCATGTGAATGGTTATTAAATAGAGGTTGGTGCCTTTCCAATTCTATAAAATAAACGTTTTCTACGGCAAATTTTCACGGCACTGTATTTTCTTTTTGAAATTTAAAACCATTACTGTAAGATAAATGGCAATGGTATAATTATGTATTATTTTGACATTTTCAGCTTTTATTACTGCAAGTGAGTTGTTGTACCGTAAACTTAAGGCTATGAGGCAGAGCGACGCGTTCTCCTGAAGCTACCATTGAAAACGATCTTATCTGTAGAATAGGTGCGACATTCTGAAGTGTCCCGTTAAGATTTCTATTACATCAATTGTTTGGAATTAAATATTATCTAGTTAAACTGTGTAAATACATATTGATGGCTGAGTGGAACAATATAATTCTATGCACAGATATATCAATTACATATCTGTTGATTCGTGTGAATATATCTTATTTAGATCTTTATTTTGTTCAGCCATTGTTGTTTTCTTTGATCTAGGCGAATAAGTGACTGGAGAAGTTCAATGCCCTTGTGAATAATTACTACTGGTCATTTTAAAATACTGACTGCGATTAATGTCGCGCCATTTAGGCAACATTAAACGGCACCAGCTCACGTTAAACAGTTTTATGTGCTACTCTTAAATGGTTTTCCTCTTTCTCTCACACTAGGTGATGTTTATGTTGCATTTTGGGCCTCACAGTTTGACTGTTTCTCGGAGATCCCGCTGCGTTCGGTGCTTTGCACTAGAACTCCCTGTCCTTGATGAAACAAAGTCGATGCATCCGGCTGGGGATTTGAATGAAACCTTTCAAGGAAAGCATTTCCACTGCATTGGTATCGTTTCTGCACATTGTGCATTTAAACACGTTCAGATTTTTGGAGTAGTATAAATGAGGGATGGAATTCGGTACTCACAATGTGAGTACTTTGAGTCACTTCTGCCCCCGCTTGATGTTATCTGGCCATTTACTCTATCTGACTCCCCGCTATAGATCATCTCTTCGTCTTTTCATCTGTAGATTAATGAATCTTCTATCCACAATTTGGCCTTGTTAACGATTTAGGCGATTTACTTGTTTATGGTCCCTCAAATCTTTAAATAATTTAGTTATGTTCATTTTATTTGTAGATAACATGTTTTTGTTTAAATTATGCACACTAGCAGGTAGCAGAAGCCATCACCTAATCCGGTCGTATATTTCATATACTATTCACAACACAAACGAAGGCACTGAAGCGCGGTGTTACAGTATCTCTTGGAGATTATCAATACTCCTACTGGGGGGAAATGTTCTGTGTAGGTAAAATGTGTTTCTTTAAAGTGTTCAATGTGTTCAAACTATTCACAGTGTTTAAGCTAACATTCGGATGTATTGCTGATAAAACTGCCTTTTATCTGCAAAAAATAATAATAATACAAGGAGCGTGTTTGGATATCAATGGCACGTTTGAGGAAGCGCATAACTCGGCATTGACCCAATGACGACGACATTCAGTCACATTATGGTGAACTCGACCAGCAAGGGTCTGTGTTAGTTGTATGTTAGTATAAATCCTTAAATTCTTCATGATTCGGCTTCAGATCACTTTCCAACTAAAGACCTCAGGTCTATTTTTAAAAAAAATGTTCTAAACACGCTGTTCTCTGAAATAATCTACAATCCTTAAAATTAGCACAGCCCGGTTAATTTCCCATTCACTTTAGATACACGAATATTAAAACAAAACAATCCCTCCATTCCTGTCACCCGTCTGTAATCCAAATCCATATTACAAAAGCCTTACGAATCACCAGAGTGGAATACTGGAACATCCAAATGCTTCGTTAAATAAATATCAAATACTTTTGAAACAACATTCTCTGTGTAACAATAACGCCACCAGCCGCTATAAAAGGTCGTGTTTAAAAATCCTTCTGCTGCAGATCTGCTCACTGATGGTCTTTGCAGCAAAGCTCCACCCATGTGCAGTGATGGAAATTCATATCAGCCAATCAGCTCGATCTCCAAAAGGTCCGCGGACCGAGGGCTATATTACCCCCCTCTGGAAAAAAGTTTCTAACTCAGACCAGTCTCTCAGAGGTCATCGTTTGGATAAATTCAACTCGCTTTGATAATTCATTATACTAAATAAGCTCCGGTACCCGCCTCGCGTCCGACAGCTGGCAACCCTCCCACTTGTTCAAACCAATGTTAGAGGCGATCATGCAAGACGAAGAGAATTCCTCAGTCTCTCCCATAGAGAGCCCGAGCAACAGCGAGGACGAGGAGGATAGGCAGCAGAAGAAGAGTGTCAGAAAGAGGCGACCCAGCAGGAAATCTGGAGAGGAAACCGACAGCCCTGCGTCGGGGAAAAGAGGCAAGAAAACGGACGGTAGCCCTCAGTCCTTCGAAGAACTGCAAACCCAGAGGGTCATGGCCAATGTAAGGGAGCGCCAGAGGACACAGTCTCTAAACGAAGCCTTCTCTGCCCTGCGCAAAATTATCCCGACCCTTCCATCGGACAAACTGAGCAAAATCCAGACCCTCAAACTGGCAGCGAGGTACATCGACTTTCTTTACCAGGTCTTACAAAGTGACGAGCTGGACAACAAAATGTCGAGCTGCAGTTATGTGGCACACGAGAGACTCAGTTACGCTTTCTCGGTGTGGAGGATGGAAGGAGCCTGGTCCATGTCCGCATCACACTAGCAGTCCCCCTCCGGACAAAGGTACGCATCATCTTGGCAGCGTTTAGTGAGTGTCCTGTACAAATAATATGATGCTGCGCCTGCCGAGGTAAACCAGAACTTCATGTCCCATCTGCATCCAAATTGGTTGTATTTTCACTAAAATCAATCTTTATCGGATCGTTTAAATCTAAACCCACCATTTTACAAAAACTGATTGACTGCAACTGTAGTGTGGTAACGATAATTTATGCTTCCTATTCTTGTCTTTTAAAAATGCCATTCATACAACATAGAACAGTACTTCATTTTCGAGTTCACATTCTTCCTCCCTGTTTCCTCCCTCTCTTCCTGTTCTTGTCCCGCTGATCTCCATATCTCATCCGAGTCCTTCGCTTCTCAGATAAAACTGCCCCCCCCCCACCCCCTCATGCATTTGTCTGTAATAATTTTGACCGCTTTCACTTTCTGACACATCTCCAGACCCGATCCATACCCACCGCCCCGTGCAATCAATAGGTAAAATGATGGGTTTCTGGAGGCCTGGGGCCCAGAGGAGATACAAATGTAGTTTGTACGATCAGGAATACAGAAAGCAAGTGTTTGTCCAAATAGAGATTCTCGCCCTCTATCCGACCATCCCACCGTCCCTACCCCCACTCCTGCTGATATACGGAGGTGCTAAAAGCAACTATCCAGGGCTGCTCTAATCTCATGTAATCTCTTGCTGTTTTCCTAGGTGAACGAGATTTGTCACAAAGGGCCAACCGCCGGACTAGACAACACGAGTTTGACGTCTGGATACTTAAAACACGTTGATCCTTGCCGTTGAGGGATAATGAGAGAAGAGCAAAACAAAAACTAGTGGAAAGGGTGTGGGGAGCACTTACAGAAAACGAGCCGTGGACGTGGACCCATCCAATCGTGCGGCTGGACAATCATTTGTACTTCTGAGGTGTATTTTTGCCATTCACATCATTTTATCCTGACGATGAATGTTGTTGGAACTCATTCCTTCATTTACTATGCATGCCTTCAACAATCATGTCTATAACTGCTATTGAGGACGCAGGAAAGTTGAATCCTTTTATTTCTGTTTTCCAAACTGATAACGTGAACAGGTCTAGAGTGACAACGAGTTTATAACAAAAAGGACCAAACTGTTATGCAGTTGGTTAGTCTTTCCTTTCTCGAGAAACATTTATTTATTTATTGATGTGCCATGTTTCAATGCATAAAGATCTGGTGTCCAAATGCATTCATATTTTGTCATTGTTATGTAAATACCTTTGTATATTTTCTGCAATAAATACCTACGATCTAAACTTTAAGGTAGTTATATACATATAAATTTTGATTTGATTTATATTTAAGGGATACATTTGATGATGCATAGGTGTTTCTAGTGAATTGTTACGGCCCCCAGGAGACAGTGGGATCTAACAAACGGTGTAGAAAAGACAAACAGAACGGCTACTGCCAAAGACCGGCGAGCTAGAATGAGAGGGGGAATGTTTTACCGCCGTCTCGCACGGACTGATTCTTGAACTTCCAGGAGGAAGAGAGAGAGGGAGAGAAAGTAATCAAAAACATTCACAACAATGTTACGTTGCTTCGAATTCTGGATTCTTGTTAATACTGTAGTGTTTGGACTTAACTCTAAGCTGTGAACGGATTGTTTGATTAGCGATTCGTGTCCGATTGTTTGTCTGTGTAAACTAAATTAGTTCATGAATTCCGAAGATATTATAAATGAAAGACACCTTTTTTTTAACAGATTGATATTCACATATTGTTAATGTGCCGTGGAGCATAAACATTCATACATCCTAAAACGCACGTGACAAAGTAATCTAATTGAAAGGAAATTGGCTGCATTGTTCTAAACGATTAAAGAGAATTATGTAGACAGAAATAAATATGTCTTTTAATACGAAATGCTTGATTGGAACACATTGTGCAATGTGTATTTATTTATTAGTATTTAAACTGCCCCAAAAGCAGAACATAAACATCCGACATATTTACTTCAATGGTAATTAAATAAGTTATTTATTTGCTTTGGCTTTCTGATATAAAAGCCTGTTTAGTTCCATTGTGAAACAAAATCAGATATCAAGGTTGGAATGTCTTCAAAAGGAACTCAACTAGTTGCAAATTCGAAGACTGTGCTGTAAAAAGTCGTGGAGGTTTGTGAAGCGTTATTCCAAATGGTCTAACATAACAAACTCTGCGCTTAATAGACGAGGAAAGCAATTGGAGCAGGCGAGTTGACAATGCAGCTACTTTCTTACAGCTTTTGACTTTTCCAATAAAGAGCGTGCCAATGGTAATGCGTAACTGAAATGTTTTTGTAATTTTACTCTTGCGCTGGATATTACCACACAGGGGGATTGCCTTACTTCGCTTTTTTTTAATTGATTTAGATGACAAGGCATTAATTTCCTTTACAGTGTTGGTTTTAACTGAAGTATCGCAGAGTTTAATATAAATTCCGTTTTTTTTGTTCTGTTTTACACTTTATCCGTCGCTGTTTGCCACGGTCGTCTTAAACGGTGCCCGATTTTCGAGCGACTTTTCGGGTTGGACAGGTTTAAGTAGTTTGGTATTAAATGTTCCATCAATATGATGAAGTGAATGTATACGTGTAAAGGGAGAAAGCAATGAATTAGGATCAAGTCGAGATTAAAGTGATAGGCTTGAGTTATTGTGGATACAGTAATTCCCACATTCCTGTCGATGCTGGGAATGTGAGTTGCACGGCTCGATTTTATATGGCTTCGGCATCAATTGCCGTTCGTCTTACTTTGACATTTCATCACAGATCAAAGTCCTGTCCAGAGATCCACATTCCGTCACACTTTTAAAGCTGCACCCACCCACCCTCCCCCATTTAAAGTCCCAAAGACTGAATTTCATCCAAGAAACCTGTCAAAAATATAACCTGCACTAAATTTCTGCCAACCATTGATGTCACAAAAAATGTTTCATGTGCTCAAGTGAATTTTTGAAGGCAATTCTCAACGGTTGCTTTGCGCTGAATGTTGTTTTAACCTTCCGTCTTCTTGACTGGGGATTCCTTCCCACACCCCCCCACAACCGCCCCCCTCCCCTCCCTCCCTCCCCACCCCACACAACCCCTCCCCATTATATTTTCTATGGTACTGAAAGTGGAAGCTATAAAAATGTAATGATCATATGGCCCAGATCAGAGGATACAAAGGTGCACTCTATTGTGTAAGGGGGGGGGGGGGGGGGGGGGGGGGGAGATGGCCTGATCTCAGTTGAAGACTTTGCGGGCCTCTAGTGGATTCATTCCAACACAAATATATCGAGCTCTACAGGCACATTTTAAAGCTTTCCCCCAGACCCTTTAACACTCGAGGAACAGTAAGAAGAAAAGAGCACCAATCAAAGTACAACATGCTCAATATTTATATTTAAAAAACAATTCCAGTGAACTCAGGTTTAAGTCTTTTAATATAAATAAGCGTGGCTTGTTTGACAAGAGTTATGCATTGGTTCACATACGATTGTTACTGTTCTTAGGCCCCAATATAATAAAGGGCGACGGTCCGGGGAGAAATAGATTAAAATCTAGATTTTATGAATATTCCATTTACCCATATTGGACTTGATTAAAAAAAAAATCTTGAATATTATTTTTATTAATAATATCAATGGAGCTACAACTTTACTCGATAGTTTTCAGCGGGATTAAAGGGTTCCGTACGATGTAATTTATTTGTTACTAGAGGGGGTTGCAGATTGCAACTGTGGTAAATTGCCGTGGTAGTTTGCATGTATCTCTAGCTGACTGGAGTTGAAATTGAGAAACACGGTATTGTTTAATGAATTAACTCATTCGCCTCGCATTTACCCCGAGCGAATGCGTGACTATAGTATTAGAAATGTTCACCATGTAACCTTAGTGAGCAAATAAATGACCAGCATAGTTTTGTTTCAGTAGGGGTCAAGCTCATACCTTGTACTTTCATTCCATCCTCTTATTAATTTGCATCCGCGCCAAAATGATTCAAGTAGAGCCAAATTATTGAAGCAACGCCGCCGGAGTGTTAGTGAGCTGCAGAAAGCCATGAGGGTTTCAATGATATTCGGGGCAGATCAATTTTAAGGACATAGCCCTGGCTTTGCAAACAGGCGTTAGGTTCGCAGACATGGATGCTCAATTGAGAGGGCTTTTTGTAATAAACGCTCGGAACCGTATTTCACGAATGTCATTGTGTTAATGATGTATTTTTCAAAGCTCCAAACGATTGTGTACACCCAAAATATGAGTGTTATTATGGCCTGGGTTCGAAGCAGGCTTTGACCCTGCAAACTCTCGACTTTGGCAGAAATTCAGACCTTGTACAGTATCAAACGTTTCCAAGGCACACGATTTCACTTGAAGTGCTGCCCAGGAATCCTCTGAAATGAACATTTGTCCCAGTGACATGATGTAAGACGCTTCTCGTTTAAAATAAAATCTATCTCCCATAGTAAAGGAATATATATATATATTTACGGCATGGGGGGTGGGGGGTGGTGGTGGGGGTGGGGTTCCGGTAGACGGAGGTAAACATTATTAAAACAAATCTAACATTTTTCACCTGGGAACTATGCCTAAGCAACACCAGTCGCTATCGTGTCTCGTCCCACTCCCCCCCCCCCCAACACACATAAATACATGCCAACGAAACAGTTTCCCAAGACGCATAAACATTTGCTATCGAATACTTGTCCTTAAATATGAAATCTAATATTGAAATTAAGTACTTTTCCTGTGAAGGTGTGTGATTAAAATATCAAGGAATCGACGGATAGCCCAGCTATCCACGAAGACAGACAGACAGACAACAGATTCGTTCAAAAAAATAATACTAATTTCACCTTGAAATGAGTTTCCACAAATATGATCTGCAGTTTAAATGTTTTGTTTAAAGCAATGGGGCTCGCTCGTTCAGGTGTAGCATTGATCTAATATTGCTTTCTAATCGCGAATATCTTACATGTGGACAGGGGTGCAAATGATGCCAACACATAACGATTAGAACTAGGTTAGATTTTCTGAAGAGTTTTAACAAAAAAAGTGAAACTAACGCTTAGTATGTGCATTATATGTACATTCCGTACATTATATGTATATTCCACACTTTTGAAAGAAAATGATTTAGCTTTGTGTAGTTATTTGATTCTGTACCCACATCAAGAGGCATCTTTGTTTGCGTTCTGCACCCTCTGTCCATCAGCTGGGAATACACCCTATATATCCAGCTGTAGAACTGTGAGGGAAATGGCTTGAAGGAAAATCAAGGCCGCTTATTTGCGCAATCGGCTTATTTTGCTTGCTCTATTTATTTCAAATTGCATTATTTCTCAAATATTATTGGCCCAAAGCCAATGTTCTCTGCCACATAGTCTTGGATATCATATCTAAGAGTAACTCAGAAAATTAAGAAACGATGATATCATATCAATGTGGCACAGAGTCTACCTGAATGTGCTTAAACAGATGTTATATATGGTGCAAACAAGTCACGTGCGGTAGGGCACAGATGTGCAGGTTTGCAAATACCACGCCTTTCCAACACTTGCACATTGAATAGATTGAGATAGGACGAAACAACACTGGTCAGACCAAGGACGGGAAAATCTGTATTTTTTTCTAAATTATTTCATAGAGTGCCGCAGGCCTTAAAAGCGACCAGTTTGTTTTATTATTATTATTTCTCTCTCCCCATTTTCTTTTGCAAGAGAAAGTGACTGTTTGATCCTTGGGAAAGTATCGGATTCGGTGCCAGAAGGCTGAGACTAATCGATTGCTGTTTGATGGGGTTTGAGGATGATAAGACGAGAGGGAGCATCATGAAACAGGAATGCCAGCCCTGACAGCCACACTAGCCACAAGATGCATGGATGATATGAAAGAGACAGCGGTACGCTTTATACACGTACCGTCCAACTCCAAAGGCCTGTTTATATCACCGGTAACAGTGGGAAAGTAAAAGCAATGTATTTAAAAAAACAGTTCTATTTAAAATTAACACCCAAAACAATGTTACTGGTTCATAATAACTATCCGAAATTGTATTATTTTATGCTTTAGTTTTATGTAGACAAACTGTATGCCACGATATCACCAGAATTTGATAGCAACGAAATAACGACAATTGATAATAATCAGTCACACCAAATATTACTGTATTTTATAAATATAAGCTGCTTTGTTTATAATTTGTTGCATATATCTTATCCAATTTTCGTTCGTATATGTCCCTAATATGTAAACTAAAAGTTTCAGAGTTAATTTTAGACAAGAAGTTTCTTTAATGTGGCTAATGTGTCCACAATATTTGTTATTTGCAATCGATCTGATGGAAAGATTCCAATTACTTCCCATTGATAGTTTCAAACAAATCACTATGTCGAAAAGAAAGGCATGATTTTAATCTCCCAACACTTTTCGCACAATATATTGAGTCGAACTAGCATCTGACCATGGTTTATAAATAAAGTTTTTTTAGGCGTTGTAGTAGAAAATTAAATATAACCACCTAAATATATATATATTGCAAATTGCACATCTATAGAATGATGTTTTTTTAAATGAATACATTAAAATTACTGCGTACAATTAGATGGTCAGTGGCCCTCTTAATATTTTCAGCCCAGTTAAGAATGTCTCAACAACATAAAACACTCTTGCACAGCTTATTCTTTTGACCGAATGTACCGGTTTTCAAGATGTCTTGTGGTCACTGCTCTGACAAAACATAGCTGGAGTTTGGCGAAGCTTGAGACCGAACGGCGAATGGACGCATTTGTATTCTGCAATTGTTACATTAGCAGCGCTCTAGAGGAGGCAACATTCACTGCTAATAATGTTCAATATATCCATGGCGTGTTTATTCAGGGAGACGTTATTCTTTGTATTCGTGTGTGAAACCACTGGGACTGTTTGATTGACACTTTTACTATCTTTAGACTCTGATGTAGAATGCACACATGAAAAGGACACATTAAAGGTCTGGGGCAGTTATACAAACAGTTTGATACAAATCTCACTTATTTAATAAGGAATGGAGGGAGGGGGGGGGGGGGGGGAGGTGGAAATAAGGACGTCTTCGCGAGCCTCTTTACCAGAGTGAAGCAGATCGTATTATCTTACATTTAATAAATGTAAGGTAAGATAAGTTAACAGCCCAGATAGGCCTGGACATTTTAACATTTCACATTTTTATTTAAATTAGCTATCTTGTGCGTCGTCTGCAACATAAAGATATGCAAATACAACGCGCTTGTGTTTATTTTGTGGGGACGGGAGCGGTTCCTTGTTTTTATTTTGAAACACAAACGATATAGATGAAAAACTTGCACAGCTGAAATTGGTTCATACGTTGAATAAAGAAAGCACTTGCCGCAAAAACCCCCCACCATAGAGTAAATATGAACAATCCAATTTAAGGCAGGCCTGTATTGTTCATTTTTAGCAGTATTTAGAAAATAAATATAACCATAGAATGTATGCACCAGCCCCATGAGCCCTCTAAGCATGCGTTTATTAACACTGGATAGTGTCGCAACAAACCGACTGTCGGGTCTATTTACTCTAACAAAACAACTTTACCAAGAGTATGCCGGTGACACACACTTGTATAACATTATCGTCGCTGGAAATATATGTGATGGCACAATGTCTCCACAGCCGTATGTTTGAGGGTGCAACAGGTCTCTGTTAACGGATGCTGGACAAGAGCAACAATGAGAAGGAATTGGTTTCTCATCAGTGAACTTCCCAAATCACCGTGACACCTTGATTTTCCACAGTAAAACGCACGTGCCGGTGTTATGATAAACTTTTAAACTGTTTGCATTTCACTTTCATTGTTATTTTATTGGGTAGTCTTTTACTTAATAACTAGTGTGCCTTATAAATTCTTGCCTTCGACCAGAAGACAAATAGCACTTGATCTTTAATAACTGGTAACGTGTGTTCGTGGAACAGCGAGCGATAACTAGCGATGTAATGTAGACCCGTAAAATACAGTGAGCCTTGTAGATACGGGCAGTGCAGAATGTGCTGATTCAGTAATTGCGGAGAGACAGGTTGAGTTACACGATGCCATCCCTTTTTAAACGCAGTGCAAAGTCTTGTATAAATAGAAGCGCCCCTAAACGTTGTTCGCACTTATGCAATGCCCTCCCTTTTACAACGGGTTGTATTCAGGTTCTGAATTCTATAACTGAAAAGGCCAGCCGTCAGAGATGATCGACGCTTTATTTGATTTGATATTTATTTCCCCCAGAATGTACTGTAGCAGATCGGAATGTTTATTGACGGTCGGTTCCGTTTCCCAGACCCATCCGTAAATGGAAACCACAGAGAAAATTAATCATCCGTGGGTAAATGTTATGCTAACTGTTGGTGTTCCTTATAGCTATGAAGTATGTTTTAATAATAGATTATAGTTGAGTCTGATTTAATAAATTCGCATTTTTGAACTAACGGCTGACCCTTGCTCCTTTGATGTTACATGTTTCACTTGTCATTTTCGCAACCTCGTGTTCAATGCGTTCTGTTGGCCAAATCATTACCCTCGCGTTTTCATTTTTCCTATAGTTTGTGGAGCAAATCGTAAGAAAATGTGATTGTTTTAAAAAATATTGATTTCCACAGTGCCATCCGACTAACCTGGCTGTGAAATAACAGGGAGAATATGTTTGTGAGTCGGAACCATGGCATTTGATCCCTCCTTTTCCATACTATTCAGCATGGAATGGTTCTCCATACGCCGGTTTCATTTGGTCTGCTAAAGGGTGATTTATTGCAAACGTTTCTTTATTTGACATTACCAGATGTCAGACTTCAAAAACCGATATCTGCCACAGTTTAACCAAATAGATGAGTCTAATATCCATGAAACCACTTCAGTGATTGGAAGAGTTAACATATGTCTGCCGCTGTTTCTTACCGTCGAATGGTACGGGGCAGTACAAACAACACACATTGTATATCCGTGTGCTACTTTGGTGCCCTAATATAGGTGCCCTTCTCAACATTACCTGTTGCCTTTAATGTTGTCTTGTTACAATTGTAATAAAGTGAAGGAGCCACTAGGTGCACTGGTAAACCAATTGATTGTGGGATTGTAATCATCATCTGGTCCTCATCCTATACCACACTTCAATCTCAGATAAATAGACAATGAATAGTTATTTATATAGCATCACATCTATAATTTAATCATCGCCATCAATCTGCCAACATTGCTCCTTGCTTTAACAGTTGAATGGCAGATATACTGGTCTTAAGTCGAACCTTATGTCAAAACTGCATCCAATTCATCCTGAAGTATCCAATGCATTCATTCTGTTTAGGTTGAACATTAGTTTATTATTGTTGAGTGTACCAAGGTACAGTGGAAAGCTTTGTTCTGCATGCTATATAATCAAATCAGATAAAGCTATACATAGATACAATCAAGCCAAACTCAAATATAATAGGAGGAACAAAGGGAAAGATACATGAGCACAGAATATATATAATTTTCAGCATTGCAGAGCAACAGTTCCAGGGGGAATGTCTAATGTCCTAAATATGGTAGAGGTGAATTGGACAGTACCCTGGCTCAGGGAAGGCCATTCAGAGAGATCAATTACATATCTGGTGTACAATATTAACGGGACAATTTTTTGTTCGTTGATGTGAACAATGTTTAAGTGACAACATTGTTACAGAGGTCACAAAGTGCAGGAGTAATTCAGCAGCATCTCTGGAAGAAATGGGTAGATGATATGTTGTGTTACATTAAATTTCATCCCAAAATATTACCTATCCATATTCTCAAGAGATGCTGCCTGACCTGCTGAGTTACTCTGGCACTTTTTGTCCTTTAGTGTAAATTAGCATCTGCAGTTACTGTTTCTATATTGTTGGAGAGGTACCTCTTTTGGTCTCCTCAACCTGAAATGGTCTAGCCAGCATTGACCTCCAGTGATTTTCTTCTTCATTTACTTTGCTGTTCAGTGCAGTATAACTAATTAGGCCAATTAAGTTGCTGGAACCACTAGTCCAATAAATATTCTCTATGGATTGGAATGTCACCAACAGATAGACCTAAATAACACATTGCAGAGCTCTACTCTCAAGGCTGATCATTTTGAACATTGTAAAAGAGTTGAACAGAATGGACAGACAAGTAGAACATGTATTTCAATACTATCAATATGAAGTGGTAGTTTCTGGAATCAAAGACAGGAATGAGTATACACATTCAATGTTGAGGAATACAAACAATAAAAATAATAAACACCTAAAAACAAAAAAAAAACACTATCCACAATGACAAACATCTAGGAGCAGGTTGATAAATCCCGAATATAATTTGTGTGTGATATATGGAGCATGGGGTAGAAGGGCAGAGCGGAAATGTTAATTTTGTACAGGTATTATCAAGGTTACGGATAAAATCTTGTTTCTTGCTTTGATGGCCTATATAGAAAGGGTATTGTGAAAAATGAAAGTGTGCAGTGCAAATTTAACAATTTGTCAAGATGATTGGGAAACTATATTTATAAAGGTGCACCTTAGGCTCTGAAAGTTTTTTCTAATAATGCAGAAAATGCTAAGAAAAATGAAATAGTATAAAGTAATTTAAATTTTACACACTTTTCCTTACAATCTTATTTTGCCTTTGTTCTCTTAAGCTAATATTTATTTTAATTTTTTTATTTTTGTACCTGATTCACTGGTGAATTCACACCGGACTGTTTCCCTCTCCGTTCTTCGGTCTCATTAGTCGTGAACATGTATTCTTGTCCCATTGTTTACCAAGCTCCCAGAAGGTCTATTCCTTCAGTTCACACTTCCAGTAATTTATAGGCAAATTCTCTCAATTGCAGAATGTGTCTATGCATTTGTGAGTATGTTTGAGCAATTGCCCAATTTGCAAAATGATTTCCCCCAGCATATTTCAACCATCATATTCTACGTGACTTTTAGTCACTTTGAGCAAAAAATCTTTGTTTAACGACATCAGAGATTGTTTTCCCATCAATGAAATACATATTAATAAACAATGAAATATGAGGTATTGAAGGGTATTAAATGAATTGTTAGATTACTTTCTGTTAAATATTTTGTAAATAAATTTAAGGTTGCATGCCTCTGTCCTCTGATGTGGATACCGAGTAAAATTCCATAATAAGGCAAGTTTTGATGTTTTTAAAATTGCTTTGTTTTGGAAAAAATGCATTAATGGACATTAGAAACATTACAGTAATCTTCAATGTAGACTATTCATTGATTCAAGCATTAACCTGAAACTTTGCAGAATATTTGATATTATACAGCAACACTAAACCTAAACCAAATAAAGCATATTTAAACCAAAGTTAAAATGTTCAACATGTAATAGAGATCTTCACGTAATTAAACAATGACAACAGGCCACCTGTAGATTTCCTTACAAAACTGAGTTGTTCCACATACCAGGACCTTTAGTTCAACCTGTCTCCTGGTGAAGAAGTACACATTGTTATCCTGTTCATATTTACAGCCTGTGGAACATTTAATGGAATGAATGTGCGACGTACAGGTGGAAAAACGTTAGCTAGCATTTCACAAAGTTGTATCTGGCAAAATTTATTCAGACTTCCTGACACATCAAGGCAGAGTTCACTTTCCGTTGTCTTGGAGTCATAAATAAAGGACAGAAAATCTGCAGTGACCAAGGAAATATGCTTTTAGCCTAACTTTTATGGGGGACTTTCCACATTCAACAACAAAATAAATGTCAAGCAACCAACTTCAATAGAAGAAATTTGTGTTTTTTCCTCATATTGTAATTTCTTTTTGAAATTTCTCGGCCTGCTTTATATAAAAGAATAGTTTATTTTCAGTTTCAGCAGAATGGATTCAAACTGTTTAAAACATTTTCCAGACTATTTTCTCCCATTTTGTACTGTAGCCATTGATTAATAACTGATATAATTTCAGTATTGACATCCTTGTGTAACCTATTATCCCTTATTATGAAATATATGTTATGCTGCAGCTTCAGTTCCCCTTTCTTTGTATATCAAAAATATTCTCTCAGACATCTGTTAATTATACGCTGTCACACAATCTGAGCATCATTCATGAATTTCTTGAACATGAACCAACTGAAATGGTATCCTGGGATTTTATCCAGAATCAAACACTCTCTGGAAATAAACCCTGCACTGCCATCCTCAGTAAGAACTAAAATATGACAAGTCTGTTATTGAGAGTACTGAAGTGTTATGTAGTACATCTTTGTGAACATTTTAGTGTCATCATATAGTTTGAAGATAACTTAACTGGTCATCCTGATTTTTGCTTTATACTTTCGACAGTATAGAATAAATTATTGAGGATGCTGAATGGCCCACAAAGATGTGCTATATTACTCTGTTGTTTATTAGAAAATATGGCAGCCAAATTTCAAAAAGCAAGATCTCACAAATGAAAGTGTGGCAATAACAGGATAACCAATTATTTATAAAAGTTAATCAAAGGATATATGAGAGGCAGGACACAGAATGGGGGTGGGGATATGAAGGAGCAGAATAAGCCATCTACTCAATAGCACAACATAGTTTGCTTGGGTAGCTTACAGCCCAGAGGTATGAATATTGACTTCTCTAACTTTAAGTAACCCTTGCTTTTCCTCACTCTCCATCCCTCCCCATCCTAGTTCTCCGACTAGTTTGACTGTCCTCCTGATTCTATTAATCTTTGTATGGCTCGTTGTCAGCTTCATCTATTTAACAATGATCCATTCTACATTTTCATTGATCTTCCTCCCCTTCGATCTCTCATTGTCACACCTTATCCCTCCATATCTCCATCTCCCTCTCCCCTGACTCAGTCTGAAGGAAAGTTTCGACCCAAAACATCACCCATTCCTTTTATCCAGCATTTTGTGTTTTACTCTTTTACAAAATGAATGAATGAATGAATGAATGAATTAATTAATAAGTTTATTGGCCATGTATGTACACATACAAGGAGCTTGCCTTGGAGCTCCACTCGCAAGTAACAACATGACATAGTAACAATTAAGAATGACACATAAAACATTAAACATTAATAATAAAACATTAGTTTAAACATGTGAATGAAATAAAATACCAGAGCAAAATGATGCTACAGACTTTTGGTCATTGAGTAGAGCTACTACTCCTGGAAAAAAGCTGTTTTTATGACTGGATGTGGCAGCTTTAACAGTCCGGAGTCACCTTCCAGAGAGAAGTGATTCAAAGAGTTTGTGGCCCGGGTGAGAGGGGTCAGAGATGATCTTTCCCGCTCACTTCCTGGCCCTTGCAGTGTACAGTTCGTCAACAGGGGGAAGGTTGCAGCCAAGAACCTTCTCAGCTGATCGGACGATTTGCTGCAGCCTCCGGATGTCGTGTTGGGTGGCTGAGCCAAACCAGACCATGATGGAGAAGGCGAGGACAGACTCTACGATGGTAGTATAGAATTGGATCATCATTGCTTGTGGCAGATTGTGTTTCCTCAGCTGCTGCAGGAAGTACATCCTCTGTTGGGCCTTTTTGACTGTGGAGTCGATGGTGGCCCGCCATTCAGGTCCTTGGAGATGATGGTTCCAAGGAACTTAAAAGGCTCCACAGATGTGACTGTGGTGTGGTTGTTGGTGAGTGGGGGGAGGGGAGGGGGAGCTCTCCTAAAGTCTACTATCAATTCCACTGTCTTAAGAGTATTGAGCTCCAGGTTTTTACGATGGCACCAGAAGTCTGTAGGCATATTCCTCATCGTCCTGGATCAGTTCAATCAGGGTTGTCTCATCCGCAAACTTGAGATGTTTGGCAGAGGACTCTGTGGAGGTGCAGTCGTTGGTGTAGAAAGAGTAAAAGAGAGGAGAGAGTACACAGCCATGCGGTGCTCCAATGCTGAGGGTCTGCGGATCCCAAATGTGCTTTCCCAGCCTCACATGCTGCTTTCTGTCTGTCAGAAAGTTTGCAATCCAATGACAGAGGGGTTCAGGCACAGTCAGCTTGGAGAGTTTGGAGTGTAGTAGCTCTGGCACAATGGTGTTGAATGCAGAGCAAAAATCAACAACCAAAGGTCTAGGTGTTGGAGGATGAAGTGCAGGCATAGGTTGACTGCATCATCCACCAATCTATTGACCCCGTATGCAAACTACAGAGGGTCCAGCAGGGGGTTCATGATATTTTTCAGCATGGCCAGCACAAGTCTTTCAAGGGTCTTCATGACTACAGAGGTCAGTGCGAAAGGGCTGTAGTCATTAAGACCAGTAATCCTTGTCTTTTTGGGTACAGGGACAATAGTGGAGACTATTCTGCCATAAAAAGAATAGTATCCATTTGAGGGAATAGATGATTTCACCCAAACGCCAACATACAAAATGCATTTGGTATTGACTCTGAGTGTCAGACTAGTTTTTTTACCCAACTTTGGATAGGATGTGGAAACAAAGAAATGCAGGTGCTGTTTAATATGCAAAAGTACACAAAGTGCTGAAGTAACTCAACAGGTCAGGCAGCATCTCTGGAGAACATAGATAGGTGATATTTCGGGTCATAACCCCTCTCGACTCGAAACATCGCCTTTCCATGGTCTCCAGAGATGCTGCCTGACCTACTGAGTTACTCCAGCATTTTGTGTCCTCTTTGAATAGAATCTTTTACCTGAATTCTTCTGACTTACACAAAGAGACAATGCTAAATGAACCGGGAACCATTCTAACATTATAATATAATTGTTACACTGCAGTCTCCCATATAATAAGTGAATATTGCTCTATCAATAGTTCAGAATACAATTGTTTGCAATCATTACTGATTTCACCCCCTTTGTTTCCAAATTCTCTGTGATGCTCCAATGTTAGCATTCATAGCAAAAGGATTTGATATGTTAGCATTTATAGCAAAGGGATTTGAGTATAGGAGCACGGAGGTTCTACTGCAGTTGTACAGGGTCTTGGTGAGACCATACCTGGAGTATTGTGTACAGTTTTGGTCTCCTAATCTGAGGAAAGACATTCTTGCCATAGAGGGAGTACAGAGAAGGTTCACCAGACTGATTCCTGGGATGTCAGGACTTTCATATGAAGAAAGACTGGGTAGACTCGGCTTGTACACGCTAGAATTTAGAAGATTGAGGGGGGATCTTATAGAAACTTACAAAATTCTTAAGGGGTTGGACAGGGTAGATGCAGGAAGATTGTTCCCGATGTTGGGGAAGTCCAGAACAAGGGGTCACAGTTTAAGGATAAGGGGGAAATCTTTTAGGACCGAGATGAGAAAAACATTTTTCACACAGGGAGTGGTGAATCTCTTGAATTCTCTGCCACAGAAGGTAGTTGAGGCCAGTTCATTGGCTATATTTAAGAGGGAGTTAGATGTGGCCCTTGTGGCTAAAGGGATCAGGGGGTATGGAGAGAAGGCAGGCACAGGATACTGAGTTGGATGATCAGCCATGATCATATTGAATGGCGGTGCAGGCTCGAAGAGCCGAATGGCCTCCCACTCCTGCACCTGTTTTCTATGTTTCTATCTTCATATCGAGTCCACATCACAAGATTAGAAATTGTTCAGCCAGAGCTGAACACACTTCTCGGCAATGGCGTCTTGCACTTCTTGTGCTTCTTGTGCGTGGTGGTGGAAAGGTTGGTGGAAACAGGGCCGCGGTGTGAATGCTCTTTCCTTGACCCCAGCTTACTCCAGTAAATTACCTTCACTATCTTGTATCTGGTATTCTGAGTGAAATGTCCAGTAATGCGAGTGCTGAAGTGTTCCCACAGGATCATGGATGACTTTGCTCCCATTCTGGTTCTGTACATTCTGATATGGTTGACAAGGCTCCCATGGGACCAACAGACCCTGACATAGGTGAAGCAGGAGGTACTTTATGGGGTGGGCAGCAGATAGTTTGAAGAGTAGCGATGTTCATTTTTTTTTTTGTTATCATTGGTATTAGCTTATTATGGTGTTATGGACTGAGATACAGTGGAAAAGTTTCTTTTGCCTGATATCCTGGCAGATCATATACACGAGTACATTCCTATCATACATGAGTAAAACAGATGGTCTAAAAAAGAAAGGAAATAGATTGCAGTTACAGAGAAACTGCAGATGAAATAAAAGGATAAGGATCATAACCAGGTAGACTGTGAGATTGGAAATACATCCTTAGCATTTGAGAGGTCCATGCAAGAGTCTAATAATAGCAGGGAAGACGCTATCCTTGAATCAGGTGGTATGTGCTTTTAAACTTTTGTATCTTCTTCCCCACAGGGGAAAGGAGAAGAGAGAAACACCTGGGTGTAAATAGTCTCTGATTATGTTGCCTACTTTCCCAAGGCAGGGTGATGTGTAGATGGAGTCAATGGAGGGGAAGAATAGTATAAGTAATGGGCCGGGCTGCAGTTACAATGCTCTGAAATTTCATAAGGCATGGCAGCTCAGTTACCACGCCATATTGTGATTATCAGGATGGGATACGTCCTACAGTACATCAGTAAGAGTAAGAGTTAGTAAGAGTCATTAGAGACACATCAAATTTGTTCTCAGCATATGGATTCAAGTTTCTCAATGCCATTATGACTAGGCGTGGGCCAGAAATGTTCCAGTGTTCTAAGGGAAGTCTTCATAACATCATTTGCACCATCCACCTGGAGATCACCTGCCATGGGAAGAAGCTGTTCTTGAATCCAGTGGTACATACGTTCATGCTTTTGTATCTGTTTCAGGAGTCGAATGATGTGGCCATTGGATTTTAATCTGCGAAAGTGAGATTCACTTTACTAAAATCATGATCTGATGTTTTCGAGAAGGATGAGTCTGCACTGCCAAAGAAGACCAAGCATGATCTCTGTAAAGCTAAGATGGATGCCAAGAGAAAATTCCAAAATTCTAAAACAAACTGGAGACTCAATTCAATCAATTTAGGACCTATGATGGCAGGGCCTAAATACCATCAGTCTACAATCTTAAGGGCCTGTCCCACTATGCCAACCTTATTTGCAAGTTTAGGAAAGTGTCATAGTCCTGCTGTATCGCCGAAAATTTGGCATCCTTCGACTATGTAGAACACCTCCTACGACCTCCTTCGACTATGTAGAGAACCTCCTATGAATATGTAGAAGACCTCCTTCGACTGTGTAGAAGACCTCCTTCAACCTCCTTCGACTATGTTGAAGACTAGCTTCGACCAGCTTATCTACACTATCTACGACTACCTACGATTACCTTCGATTACCTACGATAACATGCTGACCTACTACGACCCACTTCGACTAAACCTACGAGTAAAAAAGTATTGATTTTCTCCATGCCGACCAATTATTACTCGCAGAAAATGTTTCAGCTTGTTGAAAGTGTTTCCTCGACCAAACTGAGGCCGCGAGTAGTTACCACTATGTGGGAATTCCTCTCAAACACGAAGGAGACTTACCAGTGACCACCTACGACCACATGTCGACCATGCTGCCAGTTTGTGGCAAGCGCAAACTCTCCTAAACTCGCAAAAAATGTCGGCATAGTGGGACAGGCCTGTTAAATTGTGGGCAATCACCACTATCTGTGAACAGGCATCTCTACAAGATGTGCACAATGCCTACTATGTCCATTTTGAACAGGAAAATGTTGTTCCATCTAAGTGCAGTTCCCCATTCCCTGCTGGCTTTGTTCCATACATCTCGGTGGCAGGTCAGGTCTGTTTTCAAGAGCGTAAACTCTCAGAAATCGTCCAGCATCTATAAAGTATCTACAATTATGATTCTGAAAGGTCCGCCAATTTGCCAGCAACAGTCTTCACAGACACCTTCAAGCTCTTACTTCAACAGATTATTATGCCCATCTGCTTCTAGGAAACATCCATCTTTCCAGTCCTCCCTTTCAAATACCATGACATGTCTCAGTGGCTACCAGCCAATGGCTCTAACATCAACCATGGCGTCAAGTTGGGAAAAGGGGAAGTACAACGGGATCTGGGGGTGCTTGTACGTCAGTTTATGAAAGTAAGCATGCAGGTAGTAAAGAAAGCGAAATGCATGTTGGCCTTTATAACAAGAGGAATAGAATATAGGAGCAAAGAGGTCCTTCTGCAGTTGTACAGAGCTCTAGTGAGACCACACCTGGAGTATTGTGTGCAGTTTTGGTCCCCTAATTTGAGGAAGGACATTCTTGCTATTGAGGGTGTGCAGCGTAGGTTTGCAAGGTTAATTCCCGGGATGGCGGGACTGTCATATGTTGAGAGAATGGAGCAGCTGGGCTTGTACACTCTGGAGTTTAGAAGGATGAGAGGTGATCTCATTGAAACATATAAGATTGTTAAGGGCTTGGCCACGCTAGAGGCAGGAAACATGTTCCCGATGTTGGGGGAGTCCAGAACCAGGGGCCACAGTTTAAGAATAAGGAGTAAGCCATTTAGAATAGAGACGAGGAAACACTTTTTCTCACAGTGGTGAGTCTGTGGAATTCTCTGCCTCAGAGGGTGGTGGAGGCAGGTTCTCTGGATGCTTTCAAGAGAGAGCTAGATAGGGCTCTTAAAAATAGCGGAGTCAGGGGATATGGGGAGAAGGCAGGGACAGGGTACTGATTGGGGAAGATCAGCCATGATCACATTGAATGGCAGTGCTGGCTCGAAGGGCCAAATGGCCTACTCCTGCACCTATTGTCTATTGTCTATTGACTATAGCTTTGAAAGGTTGGTAATGGCTCACATTTCCACCAGTCTTCTAGATCAACTAGACACCAAGCAATTTGTAACAGAAAACACATAGATCTATATAGCATGCCATCTCACTTGCACTACATTCAGCTCTGGATCACATTGAAAATATGAACACATATGTCAGGATAGATGACTACAGCTCAGTCCTCAACACCATAATACCCAATAAGTTAATCTCTTAACCTCTCGCTCTTGGCCTTTGGGCCCCACCTGTAACTGGAATCTAGACTTCCTGACCAGTAGACCTGACTTGGTTAGAATTGGTCAAAGCATAACATCCAACCTGACCCTCAGCACTAGTGCCCCTTAGTTCGCTCCACATGCACATCGTCCTCGATGTGAATAAGTTGTCCCTCAGATCCTCTTTATATTTTTCCCATCTTACCTTAAACCTTTTCCCTCCAGTTTCAGATTCCCCTACCATGGAAAACAGATTATAAGTATTCAACTTATCTAAGCCGCTCATGCTTAAGAGAGTCAAGCGTGTTTTATTGTCATATGTCCCAGATAGAACAATGAAATTCTTACTTGCTGCAGCACAACAGAATATGCATAGTACACTGTAAATAATATGATGAACGAGAGAGAAAAAAAGTTCAGTGTGTATATATACACATACTCACTTCTATATTATCAAAAGTCTGATCTTGACCACTTCCTGTTGTTCTGTATATTGATTTTAGAAAAAACGCTGCCACTTACGGCTGTGATGTTTGGCCATCTTACTCAGAGTCCCTCTCTGCTGCGCAAGGCAAGGGGATTTTTCCCATCGATGAAAAATAAAAGAGTTATCAGTGTTTAAAAAATGTTGAGATTCTCTCTCCTGAAGGCCACCCCTTCCGGAGGGACTATAAAACCCGAAAGTGTTGAGTGCCTCAGTCAGTTTCTGCAAGATGGGGGAGCGAGAGGGTCATGTCTTTCAGTCTGAGCTGTGAATAACACTGAACACATGTCTACTAAGCTGTGAGTGGTTTTACTGACCTGTCAGTCCCCTTAATGTGGTTTGAAAATATAGTTTGGAAATGCTAAAGCTGTGTTGCCTTTGGTTTGGAAATGCTAAAACTGTGTTGCCTTTGGTTTAGAAATGCTAAAGCTGTGTTGCCTTTGGTTTGGAAATGCTAAAGCTGTGTTGCCTTTGGTTTGGAAATGCTAAAGCTGTGTTGCCTAATTAAAGTTGCCTTGCCTTATTAAAGTTGCCGTGCCGAATTAAAGTTGCCGTGCCGAATTAAAGTTGCCGTGCCTAATTAAAGTGGCCTTGCCCAACTCACGCGCGCAAGTGTAAAACAGCGCGAAACAAGCAGCCCCTCCCGAGTCACGTGACCGCGGCTTCTGAACGCCGGGTTCGATATCTGCATGCGCCAGCAGGCGCCGCTACAATAGTCTATTGTAGTTCAGAGCTTATATGAGGTTGTAGCTCTATGATGTTAGGCCGCAGTGCAGACGGAGATCAGACACAGAAAAGTTACATCTCTGTTGAGGAAAGAGATAAGAAAAGTTTGACATAAAAAAAGTATAACATAAACATCCACCACAGCGGCTCCTGCACATTCCTCACTGTGATGGAAGGCAATAAATTCTTATCTTCTTTCCTCCTTTCCTCCCGCGGTCAGGGGAATCGAACCATCCGCAGTCGGCGATCATGCTCCCACGTCAGGGTCTAAGCTCCTGCATCGGGGTGGTCGAAACTCCTGCAGCTTGGAGTCCCCGAAGTCAGTCCCTAACCAGGGACCGTGAGCTTCACGATGTTAAAGTCCACAGCTCCCGCAGGTTGGAGCACCTAAAGCCGACCCCTGGCAAAGGGATTACCCTCTCCAAGATGTTAAAATCCACAGGCTCTGCGGTTTTGGAGCTCTAGAAGTCCCAAACAAGAGACCGCCAGCTCTATGATGTAAGGCCGCAGTGCAGACGGAGATAAGACACAGAAAAGTCACATCTCTGTTGAGGAAAGAGATAAGAAACGTTTCGCCACACCCCACCCCCCACCCCCCCCCCCAACAAATACAAAACTAAATATAAACTAAAACATACATTTTACAACAAACTAAAAACATAAAGGAAGAAGACAAAGAAAGACCGTTGGCGAGGCAGCCATCATGCGGCGTCCTCTGGTGGTAATCTTTCTGCACCCTTTCCAGTTTAATGACATCTTTTCTCTCACTAGTGACTACAATGCATGCACTACTCCAAGTGCGGCTTCATGAACAACCTGTACAGTTGTTGTTCGACCGGGTCTTGATTCTTGATGATTTCAACATTCATGTCTGCTGTCCCACTAAGCCTCTTATGAGTGAATTTATGCACCTGGTTGAGTCCTTCAATCTGACTACTTACCACTGGACCCACTCACAAGCTTGGCCATACACTTGACCTGGTGCTATCGACCGGTCTACTAATTTGTAATATAGAAATTATTGATGCTTGTGTGTCAGATCATAGCGCAATCATATTTGATGCATCTCTGCCTTTCTCTCCCTCAAAATCTCATCTCCCTGTTCGTTACTCCCACTACATAAACTCATTGATTGCCAGTAAGTTCTCTGAGGCTCTCATAGCTGCTCCCGACATCTGCACCATCGAGGCTTCTCCCCCCCATCTCAGCACTGACGATCTAATTCTTCTATTCAATACCACTTGCTCTTCCATCCTGGATTCTGTTGCTCCTCTTAAAATGAAAAAGCATAAGCCGAAATGTTGGCCTATACTCAATGACACCACCTAAGGAGAGAGTGCAGAAAATCAGAACGGAAGTATAAATGTGATAAGCTTCAAATTTCCTTCGAATTTCTGAGAAACAATCTACTCAAATACCAGGAAGCAGTAAAGTCTGCCAGAACACAATACTTTTCCGACCTTATTTCCAAAAACGGTCATAATTCCAAGGTCCTATTTAGTACTATTACCTCTGTCATATGTCCCGCCCCCAGTACCAGCTTAGCTGGGTCCCCTGCTAAGAGCAAAGAATTCTCTACATTTTTCACCAGCAAAGTTGAGAACATTAGAACGAATATTTCCCCTCCCACCCGTGACCTAGCTGTCTCATTGGTCTGTTTTTCTAAATTAGACTGCTTCCAACCCGTTACTCTACCCTCCCTTGTTAAGCTTGTCTCCACTATGAAACCTGCCACGTGCCACCTTGATGTTGTCCCCACTGCCCTTCTGAAGGATGTCATTGCAATAGCCAGTCCCTGCATCCTCGCCATCATCAACAGTTCTCTTTATTTAACCCTTTATTTAAACCATCTCTTATTGATAAGACATATAACCAATGGGAAAGTCTCGGAATTAGAAGGATCGGGGATATGTACGAAATGGGAAACCTACTATCATTCCAACAATTACAATTAAAATTTAAACTGAAAAACAACCAATATTTTAAATATCTTCAGATTTGCGATTTCATGAAAAAATATATACAAGGATATCAAAAAATAACTCCTGAATGATTGGAAGAAGCAATGAATATTGAAGCTCTCACAAAAATTAATATCATATTTATATAATAGTATTCTAAATATAGACCTACCATCGACAGAGGTACTTAGAGAAGAGTGGGAACGGGAACTAATGATAAAAATTATGAAGGTTACATGGGAAAAGTACTTGATATATATTCACAAATGTTCGATTAATGTAAGACATAATCTAATTAAAATTAAAATTTTACATAGATTATATTATTCAAAAACAAGATTGAACAAATTTTATCCAAATATATCCGCCATTTGTGATAAATGTCTATCCCAAAATGCAACTATAACGCACTCCTTAGTTTCCTGCATAAAACTTTATAGATTTTGGAGTGATATTTTCGAAATATTTACAAAATTATTTAAGATAAGAATGGAACCTAATACTGAAATGATTATATTTGGAGTAATGGAAGATGGGAATAAATTGAACACATCTCAAAATTTATTTTTTAACTATGGTTTAATGATAGCAAAAAAATTAATACTTAAATTTTGGAAAAATGCATCAATACCAACGCTTACAATGTGAATTGCAAGTATGTTGGACACCGCACATCTTGAGGAAATGCGATTCCTCCTAATAGATAAATCAGACCAATTCATAACGAGTTGGTCTCCATTTGTCGTCTTTTTGGAATCATATGGTGCAACACAATTGTAAAAAATAACTGTTTCAGGACTGGACGAGGGTTGGTCAAGATTATAAACAATGATCTCCTTACTTTTTTTTTTTTTTAATGTTTTATTCTCTTTTTTTCTATTTTCTTTTTCTCAACTTTCTTCACTCATTCGTCTTTTTTCTTTTTCTTCACACTATATATCTCATGTCTTTCTATCCTTTACTATCTAATTTCTTTTTCTTATTCTAATCTTTCTTTAATATAACAAAAAAAAAAAAGAACGCTGTACATAAAATGTATTATGAAAATATACAGTGGCTTGCAAAAGTTTTCATACCACTTGAACTTTTCCACATTTTGTCATGTTACAACCACAAACGTAAATGTATTTTATTGGGATTATATGTGATAGACCAACACAAAGTGGTGCATAATTGTGAAGTGGAAGGAAAATTATACATGGTTTTCAAATTTTTTTACAAATAAAAAACTGAAAAGTGTGGCGTGCAAAAGTATTCAGCCCCCCTGAGTCAATACTTTGTAGAACCACCTTTCACTGCAATTACAGCTGCAAGTCTTTTGGGGTATGTCTCTACCAGCTTTGCACATCTAGAGACTGAAATTTTTGCCCATTCTTCTTTGCAAAATAGCTCAAACTCAGTCAGATTGGATGGAGAGCATCTGTGAACAGCAATTTTCAAGTCTTGCCAGAGATTCACAATTGGATTTAGGTCTGGACTTTGACTGGGCCATTCTAACACATGAATATGCTTTGATCTAAACCATTCCATTGTAGCTCTGGCTGTATGTTTAGGGTCGATGTCCTGCTGGAAGGTGAACCTCCGCCCCAGTCTCAAGTCTTTTGCAGACTCTAACAGGTTTTCTTCCAAGATTGCCCTGTATTTGGCTCCATCCATCTTCCCATCAACTCTGACCAGCTTCCCAGTCCCTGCTGAAGAAAAACATCCCCACAGCATGATGCTGCCACCACCATGTTTCACAGTGGGGATGGTGTGTTCAGAGTGATGTGCAGTGTTAGTTTTCCGCCACACATAGCATTTTGCATTTAGGCCAAAAACTTCAATTTTGGTCTCATCTGACCAGAGCACCTTCCTCCACATGTTTGCTGTGTCCCCCACATGGCTTGTGGCAAACTGCAAACGGGACTTCTTATGGCTTTTTTTCAACAATGGCTTTCTTCTTGTCACTCTTCCATAAAGGCCCGATTTATGGAGTGCACGACTAATAGTTGTCCTGTGGACAGATTCTCCCACCTGAGCTGTGGATCTCTGCAGCTCCTCCAGAGTTACCATGGGCTTCTTGGCTGCTTCTCTGATCAATGCTCTCCTTGCCTGGCCTGTCAGTTTAGGTGGATGGCCATGTCTTGGTAGGTTTGCAGTTATGCCATGCTCTTTCTATTTTCGGATGATGGATTGAACAGTGCTCCGTGAGATGTTCAAAGCTTGGGATATTTTTTTATAACCTAACCCTGCTTTAAACTTCTCCACAACTTTATCCCTGACCGGTCTGGTGTGTTCCTTGGTCTTCATGATCCCACAAACCTCTGAGGCCTTCACAGAACAGCTGTATTTATACTGAGATTAGATTACACACAAGTGGACTCTATTTACTAATTAGGTGACTTCTGAAGGCAATTGGTTGCACTGGATTTTATTTAGGGGTATCAGAGTAAAGGGGGCTGAATACTTTTGCACGCCACACTTTTCAGTTTTTTATTTGTAAAAAAATTTGAAAACCAGGTATCATTTTCCTTCCACTTCACAATTATGCGCCACTTTGTGTTGGTCTATCACATAAAATCCCAATAAAATACATTTACGTTTGTGGTTGTAACGTGACAAAATGTGGAAAAGTTCAAGGGGTATGAATACTTTTGCAAGCCACTGTATATTAGGCACTTTGGTGCCATATGATTGTACTAATAAAATAAAATATTAAAAAAAAAAAAAAAAACAGTTCTCTGGCCACTGGCACTGTTCCAACCTGTTTCAAGCACGCGGTGGTCCAGCCCCTCCTGAAACCTAACCTAGACAACCACCTTGCCTAGCAACTACAGACCTAGTTCCAAACTGCATTTCCTCTCAAAAGTCCTTGAAAAGGTTTCTAAATTAACTAATGCCTTACCTACACCAAAATGCCATCCTGGAAAGTTTCCGATCAGGTTTCAGGGCCCACCACAGCACAGAGTCTGCCTTGTTGAAGGTACACAACAACCTGCTTCTCGCCATTGACTCCGGCGACAGTGCAATCCTGCTCCTTCTCGACCTCAGCGCAGCGTTTGATACAGTGGACCACACCATCCTAATTGACCGTCTCTGGTACGGGGTTGATGTTGATGGCATTGCCCTGAGCTGGTTCATTTCCTACCTCAAAAATAGGAGTTTCTCTATCAACATAGGCAATTCTTTCTCTTCCCCAGCTATCCTTTTCTGTGGGGTGCCACAAGGCTCCATCGTTTGCCCCATTCTCTTCTCTCTGTACATGATCCCCCTCGGCCAAGTCATTCAAAGGCACGGGATTTCTTTCCACTATTATGCAGATGACACACAGCTCTATCTCCCCCTGAAACCCAACAATTGGTCCAATTTAATCAGCCTCATGCATTGCCTCGAGAACATAAAATGTTGGATCGCCCAGAATTTCCTCCAACTAAAGGAGAGCAAGTCTGAGGTCATCCTACTCGGCCTCTCCGACTCCATCAAAACGATAACAGGCAGCCTTGGAAGCCTAACCCCCTTAGTCAAACCGCATGTCAAAAACCTTGGTGTGATATTTGACTCCACATTAAAGTTTGACAAGCAAGTCAACTCTGTGGTAAAAGCTAGTTTCTTCCAGCATCGTATCATAGCTAAAATCAAACCATTCCTCCAATTCGACGACCTTGAAAAAATCATCCACGCATTAATCTACTCCCGCCTTGACTACTGCAACTCCCTATACACTGGCAGCAGCGAATCATCCCTGTTCCGCCTGCAATTGGTTCAAAACGCCGCAGCCAGACTTCGGACGGGTTCCCGTAAAAGGGACCACATCACCCCGATTCTGGCCTCTCTCCACTGGCTCCCAGTACGGTACATAATAGTAAGATTAAACGAGAACTTACCAGTTTGAAGTTTGATCTTGATTTTATGAGGAGTTACGATGAGCGATTACGTGAAGAAGGACCGTCCGTCTGCGTGCGCGTCAATCTTCAAAGCAGCGGTGTTAAATCACAGATAACTAAGAAGACCTGAGAATAGTAAGATTGTGAAAAAAACGAAAACTTCCATGTGACCTTGATAATATGAGGGTGGGAGCGGTGGGCACGTAATCGCTCATCGTAACTCCTCATAAAATCAAGATCAAACTTCAAACTGGTAAGTTCTCGTTTAATCTTACTATTTTACTTCGGAGTCACGTGAGTGACTACGTGAAGATTTCAAAGCTCTGTGATTTTACGCCGGCTACGAATCCAGGCGTCACTCACTGAATGGATTGACCATGGATGAGATTATTGTTAAAGCATTCAGACATAACGTAGTTAGTAACGACACTGATGCTTTAAAATAAAGGAAAAAATAAATGTTTTATTTGTTTCCCCTCCAAACCTGTGGGAAAGCTAGGTAACAGAACTTAGAATAGAATAGAATAGTTTCTTTATTGTCATTGTAACATGAACCATGTACAACGAAATTGTAAAATGTCAGCCAGTCAGTGCACCATTCAAACATTTCTAAAAGCTAACGATACATACAAGGTAAAATATTTAAAAAAAGATAAACAACTAAAATAAATATCATGAAAATAGCACGCATAAACACCCAGCCCTACATCCTTCTGTCGATTTCACAGTCTCTTATTATGTATCGCCCCTGCGTTCCTTGGCGGCTACATTTAGTGCCTTTATAGCAGTGGGGTAAAAACTGTTTTTAAGTCTGTTTGTCCTTGTCCTTGTAGATCTGTACCGTCTGCCTGATGGTAACAGTTCAAACAGGGAGTGTCCGGGGTGGGAAATGTCCTTTATAATACTCTGGGATTTTTTGATGCAGCGGGAACTGTGTAAGTCCTCCAAGGTAAGGAGAGGGCAGCCGACAATCCTCTGGGCGTTGTCAATGGCCCTCTGGAGCGCTTTCCTCTGAGCCGCTGTGCAGCTGGTGTACCATACGCATACACAGTATGTTAGGATGCTCTCAATGGAGCACCGATAAAAGGACAGCAGCAGTCTCTGAGTGATGTTATTCTTCCTGAGCACCCTCAGGAAGTGCAGTCTCTGCTGGACCTTTTTCAGCAGCGCAGAGGTGTTCACGCTCCACATCAGGTCCTCCTCAATATGGATTCCCAGGAAGCGGAAATCCGCCACCCTCTCCACACAGTCCCCTCTGATAGTTAATGGTACCATGTCCGTTTTATTCTTTCTGAAGTCTATTATTATTTCCTTTGTCTTTAAGGTGTTGAGGAGCAGGTTATTTTCTCCACACCACACTGTCAGCTGCTCCGCCTCATCCCGGTAGGCGTACTCGTCCCCCCCGGAGATGAGTCCCACCACCGTAGTGTCATCCGCAAATTTGACAATGGTGTTGCTGTGGTGGGCGGGGGTGCAGTCATGTGTGTAGATGGTGTAGAGCAGGGGGCTCAGCACGCAGCCCTGTGGAGAGCCGGTACTGAGGCTGAGGGCCGTGGATGTGTGATGGCCCACTCTGACTCTCTGGCTGCGAGCTGACAGGAAGCTATTTATCCACATGCAGGTGGAGTGTGGAAGTCCCAAGTCCCCCAGTTTGTCCACCAGTTTGTGGGGAAGGATGGTATTAAAGGCAGAGCTGTAGTCCACAAAGAGCATCCGCACGTAGCTCCCCGGCTGCTCCAGGTGGGACAGTGCAGCATGGAGGGCTGTGGCTACAGCGTCCTCTGTGGATCTATTCGCTCTGTACGCAAACTGGTGGGGGTCAAAGCTTCGGGGCAGGAGTGATGTGATATGACCCCGGACCAGTTTTTCAAAACACTTCATCACCACTGGTGTGAGTGCGACTGGCCGGTAGTCGTTGAGGCTGGAAATGTGGGTTTTTTTGGGCAAGGGGACTATGGTTGCGGACTTCAGACAGGGTGGAACAGTGGACTGGGCCAGAGACTGGTTGAAAATCCTCGTACAGACTCCAGCCAGCTGGTCAGCGCAGTCCTTCAGCATGCGTCCAGAGACGCCGTCGGGTCCAGTAGCCTTCCTCGGATTGATGGCCCGCAGCGTGCGCCTCACCTCATGCTCCTCTATCTTGAGGGTTAAGCTGCTGTGGACCATGTGGACTTAAGATGGCATGAGCAAATACCCCTGGTCCGATTATGGGTTTATTATAAAACCGCTGGAACGTTCTTTCGTTCACCCATCCTGCAGCTGCTAGGATATCATCAAGGGGCACGTCCATCGTTCTTGCTGCTGACATAGATGCAGCCCTGGTGGAGTGGGATTTAAAGATATGAGTATTTATTCCCGCTACCACCATTACCTCCTTTAACCATCTGGAGATAGTTTGTGTCGACACCTTTCGATGTGGTTTCTTGTGGCTGATGAGGACCGATTGTTCTGAGCCTCTGAGGTTTTCCGTGACTCTCAGGTAATGGTGTAAATGTGTTACCACACACAATCGTTGGTCCTCTGGATATGCCAGGAACTGGATCTTCATCCCTGGCATTCCTGGCCTGCTCTGTTTGATCAGGTCCTTAACAACAAATGTTATATTATTCGTGTTGCTGGTCATGTAGTCCAGTCGTAGTTTTTGTAGTGTCTGGACTCTTTGGGCTGTTATTAGCGCCATCAGCATTACCACTTTCAATGTTAGTTTAGACAAAGATAAGGCCGTTGGCTGTCCCCACTCACGAAGTAAGGTCAGTACCATGCTCACATCCCATGTGTCCGTGTACCTAGGCCTTGGGGGTATCGAATTGTAAATTCCCTTCATGAATTTTATTACGAAGGGGTGCGTTCCTATCGGCCCGTGCCCTGCCTTGTGTCAAATAGGAGGATAGTGCATATCTGGCACTGTTGATTGCACTATAACTTAATTTATAGTCATAGTACAGGGTTGATAGGAACTCCAAGACATCCGTTATCCGAACTGTGTTGTATGCTATATCGTTTGCATGGCAGAAAGATTCCCACTTCTTAATATGAGTGGCGTACTGTTTTTTGGTACTGTCCCTCCATGCCTTTGTGATGACATCCACAGTTCGTTCGGATAATCCAATGTCTTGAAATGGCCTCCTCAGAATCTGCAAACCAACAAATCAATCCGGTCAGAAAGTGGATGGCTGCTCCCTGAAACTGGGTTTACTAGGAGATCTCTCCTCTTAGGTACAACCATTAATGGCTGGACTATGATCCCCAGTATTTTTGGGAACCAGGCTTGTGTAGGCCAATCTGGTACTACTAAAATGCCTGTGGCTTTGTCTTGCTTGATTTTAGTCAAGCATCGATTTATGAGGCAGAATGGTGGGAATGCATAAATATACATTCCTCCCCAGTTTAGGGAAAAGGCATCCACTGACTCTGCTCCTGGGTCTGGCTCCCAGGACACATATCTGGGTAATTGATGGTTTAATCTAGATGCAAACAGATCCAAATCTGGAGTGCCAAATCGTATAGTTATTTCATTGAATACCGTACGATTCAACATCCATTCTATGTTGTCATTAAACATTCGTGACCTTGCATCTGCCACCATGTTATATCTTCCTGGTAGATATACTGCCGTGACCCAAATATCCCTCTCGATGCACCAGTGCCAAATGAGGTTAGATAATCTGTCACAGGATACAGATTATACACCACCCATTTGATTGATATATGCTACCGCAGTAGTGTTATCAATCTGAATTTGAACATGCACATGTTGCATGTTGTTACAGAGAGACTTGAGTCCATATTGTGCCCCACACAATTCTAGGTAATTGATTCCATATTGTTGGAGTATAGTTGACTCTTGCTCATTCCATCTGCCTCCACAGCTCCTGGCTGTGTTTGTGGCTCCCCATCCTAACCCGCTTGCGTCGGTTTGGAGAAACACTGATGGGCTCTCAATTAAGATTTCCCTTGAGCTGAGTCTTATGTTTGCCATCCACCATTGTAGTTCAATAATGGCTTCAGCTGGTAACCGCATTGATTTGCCAAACTGACCTGCATGCAATTTCAATGCTCGTTCCTTAGCCCGCTGTAAATGCTGGTAATGCAAAGGTCCGTAGCGTACTGCAGGAAAGGCAGCTACCAATTTGCCAATAGCACTTGCTGTTTGTCTGATAGTTGGTTTGTGTTTTTCTATCAGATCATTGCAAGCTTTCCTCAAGTCTTTTTGTTTGCCTTTTGGCAAAGTCACCAACATGGTTACTGTGTTGATAGTAAATCCTAGATAATCAATTACCTTGGTAGGAGTTAATTTTGATTTTACTGGATGGATTAGAAACCCAAGTTTTTCAAACAGGGTTTTGGTTGCCTTGACTGTTGCTTCCGCCAATTCTTTGGTAACTCCAAAGATGAAAATGTCATCCAAATATGCCATGACTATGTGATTTTGAGATCTTAGCAGCCCCAGAATTGGTTTAAGTAATTTGGTAAACAGTCTAGGGGCTGATGTCAATCCATTTGGCAGAGTCTTGTATTGCCATTATTGACCCATCCAGGTAAACTTCAAATATCTCCTATACTCTTTGTGAATAGACACCGAATAGTATGCATCTTTTAGGTCGATGCATGCCATATAGCCATTTTTGGAAACCAACTGAGTTGCTGTTCCAAAATTGTCCATTTTAAAGTGTTTGTATTGCACATATGTATTTAGTTCCGTAAGATCCAAAATAATACGGTTCCCTCCATCTTTTTTCTCTTTTGGAAAAATATTGGATATAAATTGGTGAGGTTCTGTGTATGACCTCTCAATGACATTGTTGTGAGATAGCGTTTCAATTTCTTTTTGTATATCCATTGTCTCTTTTTGGGAAAAGACATATGTGCGAGTATTAGAATGTGTTGGTGGTGGTGATAAATTTAAATTGAACTCAATTTTGAATCCTTCTATACTGTGCAGTATGAATGGATGCTTAGTAACCCAACACCATTCTTTTAAGAAGTATTTCAACCTTCCCCCCACCTGTAAGTGAGGTTCGTTTGGTATGTTCCCTGAGGAACTGGTTTGACTTACCTCTGTTGTTACTGGCGTCGTGGTGCTGGCTTTCGTCCGCGAGGTTTGGGGAGCAGAGCTGGTGGTTGCTCTCTCCTCATCCTCGCTGTCGGCCTACTGGGGCCTGCCCCTAAAAAAGACCTTGTCTCAGGGGTGAAACTTCCTCCGGTGCCTGGCTCTCTAGGTGTAAAACGCCGAGAGCTGTTTTATAGCCTCTTTCCGTATGCAGTTTATTTCGAAACGGGCATTACATAGAAGTGCCATGGTATCCTGCTCCCGCTCAGTGAGGAAGCCTCCTTCCACACCTCCTGCAAATGAAGTCATTCCTGACCCCAGCAGGTTTAACACTTTTTGGAACTTCAGTTCCTGGTTCCTGATTATGGGACCTATTTGTCCCCAAATTATGCGGTTCACCGCTTGTACCTTGAGGGAAGCACAGTTTGATGGTGGGGGGTACCTGTTTAGGGTTTCCTCCATGACAAGATCCTTGAGTTGATGAGACGCCAAGTAGTTGATGTTACTTGCTAGGTCTTCATCCAAGGGTGCTCCCAGTGCTGTGGAGATCGCAAATTTAGTTGATTGTAGGGGTACTTCCTCCAGTCCCTCCTGGGAGTGTTCCCCCCCTGTGCTTCCAAACTCTGAGTCCGGGTAATCCCCGTATGTACTTCCCCCTTCCATGGGAAAGACATATTGCTGCCCAGAGTATGAGGCTGCTGGCACGGTCTGTGGGCTCGTGCTGATAATGCTCCTTTCTCCGGAGTTTATCATTGTGGAGCAGTTTCTCCACAAGCTGCTCCATGTGGGAGAGTCGTCCTCGGACGCTTCCCGATGAGGGAGGGTTTCCCTCTTCCCTGGACTCATCCGAGTCTACGGGTCTGGCAGACTTATGGGTGGTTTTACGTCCCGCCGGGACCACCACGTGCTGATCTCCTGCACCAAGTCTGCTCCTGCCGGTTCTAACGCCGGCGGCAATGTCGGCGAGAATGAGCGTCATCCGCTACCGGGAATGCTGCGGTCTTCGGCAGCTGGTTTCCCCGCGGACCTTCTCTTTGACATTTTTGGGGCTCTGAAAGATAAATCACTTCTTTAGCCCGAACAGAAAGCGCAGGGTAAGTGGTTCAACTTTTCTTACCTGCCGCCATTTTAAAATCCCAACGGCTGGGAGGTCGCAGTGCCGCTCCCGTCCGTTGTGCGCGTTGCTTTCAGACTTAATGACGCGCACGCAGACGGACGGCCCTTCTTCACGTAGTCACTCACGTGACTCCGAAGTAAAATCAACTTCAAGCTCCTCTTATTCGTATACAAAGCCCTTAACGGGCATGCCCCCACCTACATCAAAAATCTTCAAACCCACCATTCTACCTCCAGGTCCCTCAGGTCGGCCGACTTGGGGCTACTGACTATCCCACGGTCTAGGTTTAAGCTCAGGGGTGACCACGCTTTTGCGGTTGCAGCACCTAGACTGTCGAACAGCATCCCTCTCCTCATCAGAACTGCCCCCTCCATTGACTCCTTTAAATCGAGGCTCAAAACCTATTTCTGCTCCCTAGCATTTTTGAAGCCCTCTGAGGGGGCGCTGTAAACAGTTTATGGATGTATTGTTAGGTCTGTGTACCATTGTATGTAGCACATTAGTATCTGCACTGATGTACAGCACTTTGGTCAACATGAGTTGTTTTTAAATGTGCTATACAAATAAAATTGACTGACCGACTGACTGTAACATGGGATCCCAAGTCTTGTACTTAATGCCTTGACTGATGAAGGCAAGTGTGCCTATGCCTTCTTCACTACCCTGTCGGCCTGTCACCACTTTCAGGAACTATGTACTTATACCTCGAGTTAATTCTGTTCTACAACACTCTCCAGGGCCCTGGCATTTACTATGTACTAGACTAAGTGGGACCCGTTGGGTCCCAGTCACACCGGGAGGAGTGTGTGTGGGGAAAGGGGGTGGGGTAGTGGGGGAGGGGGTGTGGGGGAGGGGGGGTGTAGGAGAGGGGGGGTTGTGGGGGAGGGGGGTGGTGTTGGGGGCAGGAGGGTGTGAGCGGGGGAGGGGGGTGTTGTGAGGGGGGGTTATGAGGGGGGGGAGAGAGCTCGGAGAAAAGATGGTGGGTGTGGGGGAGAGGGTGGTATCACGGGAGAGGGGGGCAGGAGCCACCAGTGAGGGACCAGAGGGGAAGGGGCTGGAGCTGACGTTGCGAGAGGGCGCTGGCATTCACCTCCGCCGGGATCAGAGTCTCAATTTTCTGTTTGGCAACATCGGCGACATCTCCGACTCCAGGCTGGGCTGGGCTGGGTCTCCGACGCTGGGCTGGGTCTCTGACGCTGGTCTAGGTCTCCAACGCTGGGCTGGGTCTCCGACGCTGGGCTGCTTCGGGTCGGGTCTCCGACCCAATCTCCCACCGAAAATTGTGTCCGGTTGGAGACGTCCGCCGGCCATCCAGAGCCTTCCTCAGCTCCAGTAAAGACGCGATGGTGCAGGAAGGGGTGACAGGAGAAAAGACCAATCCACATGGCGCTGAACGGTAGGAGAGATCGGTCTGCGCACACGCGGTTTTTATTTTTCAAACCTCGCTAACTTTTACATTAGACCATCGATTGGAACGAAACTTGGTGCAATCGCAGTTCTGGAGAACGGTGAGTAAGCTGGCAAAAAATCATAGTGCTATCGCAAATAGAATGACCGCGCAAACCGGAAGATAACAAGATCAGAGCTTTAGTTATGTATGGATAGATAGATGTTTTGCCCTGGTTTAACTTGCAAAATTCAATTCTTTACAGTTATCTGAGTACAATTACATCTACTGTTCCTTGTTCCATTTTGCTAGTTGATCTAAATTCTGTTTTAATCTTGGACAGATATGCTGAGAGAAAAGGTTTTCGAAGGATATGGGTCAAATGTGGGCAAGTAGAACTAGTTTGGATGGGGCATTGTCGTCAGCATGGACAAGTTGGACCTATGCCATATGACTCTGTAACTCTATGAATGTTTAGGCCTATCTGTATTTTTGTGTTTTGTCCAGAGTTTCCATGACAGCTTTTCCTACATTTACATTTGTTGATGTAAAGTTGGTGAGACCCATCAGCTGTTAGTGTTGAATACCATAAGGTTTGTAGATACATATTCCCCAGACAAAACTGCGATTGATCCTGGATCATGGAGTAACAATCTCTCTGCTTCACTTTTGGTTTATGATCTGTTGAAAAACGCTCTTGAAGCTTTATCTGTGGTTCAGGTCTCTATGGAGGAATCTCAGGTTTAACCCTAATGAATACTTCCCATACAGACGTGGCTGTCATTGCCCTGAGAATACACATTTGCTCCATACACACTTGATGGATCACATAACCCACTGCTGAGAAACTTAAATCATACTTTTGTTCTAGTGTGATTACAGCTGCAAGATGCTTTTCATGTGTCTCTTTAATAACTAATAATCACTATTAGTTTTCTAAGGAATGTGTGACAATGAATCTGGTGTTGCATTCAGACATTTGTTCAATATTAAACTTTAGAATGAAAATCTGGAGAGCACAGCTCATCTTTTACCATCAATTACCCACTATAGTTTCTTTTTTTCCCCTATTCATTGCTTCTAACCACAAAGGAATGGCTTTCTGCACCATCTGAAGAATTTATTTTTACAAGATGACACCAGAGAGAGGTGACACTTTGCAGGCAACATGCAGGAAGACATTTGTATGATCACCTTCTGACCTTTTGAAGCTGATATCTGCAGCTAGAACCACAGCAGAAGGAAATGGGCTTAAAATCCATTTAAATGCTTTGGTGATCTTATGACTGCCTAAAGGACCATACGAATTTGGTGAACGTGAACCCCTAACCAATATATCAATGTTGAAGAAAAAGATAAAAGATTGAAGAGGAATGCTGTATCAGAAGGAAATGGCGGGCCGCGGAGAAGCCGAGGGTCAACAGAGCTCGCGGCTGGGGCCTGGGGCCTGGGGCCTGGGGCCTGGGGCCTGGGGCCTGGGGCCTGGGTCGGTGCCATAGAGGTGTCCGGAGAGCACCCAGCGGCAATAGTGGAAAGGTCAGTGTGGCGGTCGATGATGCCACCGATCGACGGACGAGGATGGACCACGTGAGGGTGAGGACGCTGCTGCCAGGTGACAGATCAAAGGATAGTATTTCCATCCACCGCATGGACCAGATGGCAACATCAGGAAAAGCATGAAGTGGTAGCATGTGGTTCTTCATAATCTCATCAAAGTGCTTGGATGTGGTGGTCGTGTCCCATTCCCACTCCACCATCTGGAAAATCTGGAAGTTAAGCTTCAATCATCTGTGCTGTCATCCTGGCAAATGTCAAGCCAGCACTTGAGGCACTGTGTGCCTTGATTAATAAGCATGAAACCTTTGGAGGTTACGGGGAGACTTGATAGAAATGAATAATTTATGAGAGGCATAAATAGGGTAGACAGTCAGAACCTTTTTCCCAGGGTGGAACATGTATAGGCAGATAAAATCAGTTCAAAGTTGCATCATGTTTGGCACAATCATTTCCCATTATTCCCTTTTTCAATTATCTGTACACTGTGGATGGCTCGTTTGTAATATTGTACTGTCTTTCGATTGACTGCTTAGCATGCAACAAAAGCTTTTCACTGTACCTTGGTACGAGTGACAATAAACTAACCTCTAACTCTAAACAATGTGGGCTGACGGGCACGTGTTCAATGTTATATGAAACAGTGTATCCCAATGCCTTCCTCGTCATTGCTTAGTACTTTAACTGGGCTGGCTTGCAGGTGTATCTCCCTACGTATCATCAGCATGTCACCTTCAACACCAGAGGACCCAACTCAAAGCCACTATCAGGAACACCTACTACTCCATCCCTCGTCAGCACAAATTCTGACCATCTGCCCTGTGCATTTTCTTGCCGACAGGCAGACGCTGAAGAACTGGCACTGGCCAAGAGGACCCGTAGGCAAAGGAATGGTTATTGGACAGTTTCAAATTGGTGGACTGGGCATGTTCAAGGATGCATTAGCGGATCTGAATAAGCATGCTACAATTGTCATAGACTTCATGAATAAATGCATGGGTGGATGTGCACCTACAAAAAACATTCGGAGTTATCTGCAACCAGAAGCCTTGAACCAGGAGATCTGTAAGCTACTGAAGGCTAGATCTCTGGAAGCCCCTGTGAGCGAAAAGAGACAATTCTGGACTAAACATGAGTCACAGATGGGTGCACAACAGCTGTGACAAGACTTGCACACTATCATTTGCTACAAGACAAAACTGGGTACCATAAGTGGCGGTGGGGTGGGAGATTGCAACGTTCACGTAGTCCACCCTGTTTCGACTAATGCAATCAACCCGACGTGCACAAATAATAGATCAAATAGAACAAGTTGACTTACAACTTTAGGGTGTGCACGCCATATGCAAAAAGAAGTGGCGATGACCTATTACTTTCAGATGAGTTCAATGCCTTTATGCTCGCTTTGACAGGGAGAACATCTACACAAGCCCCAACAGCCCCTGACAACACTGTGAGCACAGCCGCAGAGGAGGACATCCTTCAGGAGGGTGGTTCCACGCAGTGTCCAGCATAGTCGCATGCTAAAGACCTGTGCAGACCAACTGGCTGGAGTATTCAAGGACACCTGCGTCAGAAATGACATAGGCCTGATTCAATTTCACTATGGCCACAATAAGTTAGAGCAGATGTTATCTCACTGGCTCTCCCCTCTGGTCTGGATCATCTGGAAAGGAGCAAGACTTGTGGCAAGTACACGCTATGGAATTTTATCCCAAAAAATTTATTTGAACCATCAACACAATCGTGTTCTACGCGATCATCGCCTACAAAATCATCAACAAACTCCAAGGCTGGATCTCTGTTTCTGCCTTTGCAGCTGGATGCTGATCTTCCCCGTTGGCAGATCTCACTCTGTGTGGATTGGTAACAACATCTCCTCCTCAATGACCATCAACACAGTTGCACTTGCACAAATAATAGTGAATTAAACTTGAAAATATTTCCATTGCCCATAACAACTTACAGTCACTATATTGGAAAACTTTGGACCTGACATGGGCATTGACTGAAGATATGACCAATGACTTTTAAATCAGTCATATCATTTTAATTTAAAGACAAATTTTTATAGCGAGTTTCCACTTTACTGTATTTCCCACCTGCAGTCTGATTTGACGTTTCCTGCTTTTTTCATGTAATTTTCTGGGTTATTCTGCATTATTTGACTACTGAATTTGCACGCTATTCCTTGTGCTTTCACTCCATGCTCAGGAAGGCACCCTGCCCAGTAAACCAGTCACTGAGAAACTCATTTATTGAGAACCAATGATTAGTACATCCACTGATTTTAATTTCTTTTTTGTGGATAACTAGATTGCCTCCATTTGTGTTGTCATGATGGAATGACTGAAATCAAAAGCTATGCTGTATGAAAATCCTTTGCCTTGAAATTTTACACCACTCTGTTGAACCCTCATAAGCTGAATGCTTCTTTATGTTTTCAGTGATTGTAATATTCCCATTCATTTCCTGCCTATATGCTAACATTTGGAACTTTTGGGTTTTGTAATCATTTTGGGACTAAGATTTTCATTGTATTCTAATTTAAAACAGGACGAGGGAACACAAATACGTGCTTCTTAGAAATTTTGGGCTGTGTACGTTCCTTACACAAGAATGGTAATGTTCAGGGTCTTCGAACTATGCATTTTACTCTAATCCATAATATCCGTGATTAAAACGTTCTGCTTAAGGGCCTATCCCACAGGCGACTTTTTAGGCGAGTGCAGGAAACTCTGCACTCGCCTCATGATCACCACATGGTCGCCACATGTCGCTGGTGGTCTCTGGTGAGTCTCCTTCATGGTCGAGAGGAGTTCCCGCATTCTGGGAACTAGTCACGGCCTCAGTATGGTCGCAACAAATTTTTCAACGTTTAAAATTTTTCTGAGACCAATAACTGGTCACCATGGAGAAAATCGATACTTTTGTAGTCATAGGTGCAGTGGTAGTGGGGTCGCCATGTAGTTGTAGGTGGTCGAGGCATCCATGGGTAGTTTTAGTTAATCTCCTTTGCTGACCGGGCATTTTCATTGGCTCATTGGGGAAAAAAAGAACGTAAGCACGAGTTTTCAGAACCAAGGAAAACCGACTGGTAATGTTAAATACCCGCTAAACTTCACAGCAGTGTATCTCTGGCTTATTAAAAGTTGTCTGGCCCCTTCTCCCCCCCTCCCTTCTCCCCCCCCCTTCTCACCCCCCCTTCTCACTCCCCCCCTTCTCCCCCCCTTCTCTCCCCCCCCTTCTCCCCCCAAGCTTCTCCCCCCCTTCTCCCCCCCCCTTCTCCGCCCCCTTCTACCCCCCCCTTCTCCCCCCCTTCTCCGCTCCCCACTCTTTTAAAGGACTTACCGTACACTGTGCTAGCCATCTTTAAACTTCCTGTTCATCGCGGTGTGTGTCTGTATCACCTTGGCTTTGCACCGTGTGAATTTCAGACAGCGCTCCCTCGCTTTCCCTGGCCCCCGCTTTTGCAATGTGTGTGTGTGTGTGTGTGTGTGTGTGTGTGTGTGTGTGTGTGTGTGTGTGTGTGTGTGTGTGTGTGTGTGTGTGTGTGTGTGTGTGGGTGTGTGTGTGAGTGTGTGCGCGTGTGTGTGTCTGACGGTCGCCGTTCCAGTTCGTGGTTTTTCAGGCGAGTGCCTCGAGCTTGATGGTCGCTGAAAAGTTGCCTAAGTGGGACAGGCCCTTTAGGAACTTCATCTTTTATTCCACTTAAAAATAAATTATTATGGAATTTATGCATCAAGCATAAGTAAAAGACATTTCATCAGAAATAACATAAAGTGGAAGGTAGAAAACTCTATTTCCCTATAAACCACGTGCCTCTCTATGTATACGATTATAGGTAGAAATGTATCATTTTTATGCATTCTGTTGTTTTCTGATTTAATTTGAATGTAAAAGGAGATAATCATAATTTTCCCCATTTCGAGATAAGGAAAAAAAATTGTTGACTTTCGTAGATGAATCTTTCTATATTGTTACATGGAACAATGTAATGAAGTTTAAATAGGAAAAATACGGATCTGTACTACTCCATGATTCTTTAACAAGTAAACCAACGGTCTCTTGTCTATACATATGATATGAAAAAAAGCATTGCAGCATAAATTAATTGCTAATTGTGAAAGGAAACTTCCTGCATGCATTGTGCACAACACATCTTTCATTTGTGTGATTCCATAAGAACATGCTAAATTGAAATCAACTCTATAGCAATACATAGAAGGTAGACACAAAAAGCTGGAGTAACTCAGTGGGACAGGCAGTACCTCTGGAGAGAAGGAATGGGTAACGTTTCGAGTCAAGACCATTCTTCTTCAGGTCTACCTTCTGTTTAAACCAGCATCTGCAGTTCCTTCCTACACACTATAACAATACACCATTGTTGCCAATTAAGTGAAATTGATATGCTTCCGTGCAATTAACAAATATAGTGGGCTGTATGTAGGAAATCAGGTCTGAGCTGCAGGGACAAATCTCAGATCTATTTAAAGGGATTATCAATTGCTGGGTTTAATTTCTAAGAACCAGTGGCAACTGTGTTCAACGTGTTCAACTGAAGACTCAGTGGAAGTGTTGTCGCTGGTCTGGTGAGTGGAAAAATAAATCCATCACCTTCTACAGGGAGAGCACCAGCCATACACCTGTGGCTGGACTACTTTGCCCTTGAGGGTGAAGATGAGTATTAGCCTCAACTTCTTAGCTGTTGGATCATTACAGCTGGTGGTGGCTGATGAAAGCCATGTCTTTTAATTTCCAGGAAACTACCACACGTGGAATGTCATGGATGGTTGCTCCTCAAGTGGAATTGAATTCTTATCTTCTTCTTGAATAAAACCCACAAGGATTTGCTCAGATTACAGGCTTCTCCAACATTCAGAGGGTGCAAAATGATGTAAACATTGCTCCAAATGGCAGCCGAGAGCTCTTCATCAATTATAAAGTTCTGTCACTTCTTGAAGGTCCAGATTACATAAAATAATCTTGAAAATATATTTCTAGTCAATGTCACTCTGGAGGGGTTGAAGGTCATGTTCATTTTGGTAGAGTTTTGATCGAATTGATTGAATGACACAGCATGGCATCAGTTTCTTCATCCACCGAGTCCAAGCTGGCCATCGATCACTTGTTCACACTAGTTCTATGTTATCCCACTTTCTTATCCATTACAGGCAATTTACAGAGGCTGACTAACTGACAAACCCTCATGTCTGTGGGCGGAAGCAGGAGCACCCGGAGGAAGTCCACATGGTCACAAGGAGAACATGCACCCAAGGTCAGTATTGAACACGGGTCTCTGGCACTATGAGGCAGCTGCTCTACCAGTGTGCTGCCCAATAGAATTCACTGTAGACTTCATATACTTAATTGAAGAACCAGGAGGATGGAGGCCTCTTGAAGCATAGGAGCTCTTCTCTTGACCCTCCAGGCTGCCCCCCTCGATTGTCCCTGAGAATGCACTCATAATTCAATTATGGTGTCGGGGGGAGGGGGGTGGGGGTGGGGGGGGTGGGTGAGGGGTGGGTAGAGTGCAATTGTGTTTCCTAGACTGCTCGTGATGCCCTGCAGGTGTCTACAGGGAAGGTCACTACTGGTCAGAAGTGACCTGAGGCAGGGACATATTGTTGCTGTAAGAGTATATCACAGGCTAAATACTCTGTAGTGAGGAACTGATTTTCTTTCTTTGAAAAATCAGCACCGCATCTAAAATGCACATGTCCTTATTATAAGAGAATTTCTCAACAGCTCTTAAGAATGCTCTCCAGTTGCATCCATGAGCAGAGCTCCAAAAAAATACTGAAATATAAGAATACTCCACTTCCTTCAGTGAAACAACCCATTGGATAATCACTGTAATGAACCAACTTGAATATTCTCTGCTGTCCCACATCAAAGCAACGACAGCAGTGTCGGCCATTTTCTAACCCTAATATTCCAACGACACTAACAGTTCTCGGTTCACTGCATAGTTGTACCTTCACCGGCATTTTCAAGTGAAAAATTGATTAATAAATTGAATGCTTCTTGATCACCAATGCAATTTTCTAATTTTACTTTATGTGGATGTTCTAGGAACACAGGAAAGGTTGTTGATTTATTGAATGTGTCTCTCCTATTGTGACATTTCCTATCTTACAATAATAATTGCAGAAGCAATTATTAAAAGTAAATCAGTCATTGCCTTTAGAAACCCTATTTATGGAGCACAGAACCCAATTTGCTTTGTCATATTGTGGAAGGATTATAGGGAGGAACCATCAAGCAACATCCAGCTCGCATCCCAACGCACAATCATCAACACGAACCATTTTGGCAACAGCTTGTTTTACTCTCATTGTCTATCCTTTCTTTATGAAGCAAAACATTCTCTTTTCAATGCAGAATTGTTGCTGATTGGGCAGGCAAGCAGTCTTTTGGCCTTTTGAATTAATTTACAGTATAGGAGGACATACATCTTCAAAGACGATAATCTGTCTTGTCCGTAGGATTATTAGACAATAAATACTGACCTTGCAGTGAAAGTTGTTCTTACAGTTATTGAAATCTTCCCTAATAGTTTTTAGAAGTCTTTGCAATGGACAGGCTTCAATTTCTGTCTAGATTACAAGAAAAGCCTGAAATAAGTAGAACAGCTCATCATAATTCATTCTTCACAAGCCTCTGCACATGTGTTCATGTAGCAGACGCTCTGTATGAGCAAAAATGCACCATTCACAAAGTCAACAGGAGAGGAAGCTTGCTTCCAAATGGGATTAAGGAAGTTACAAACGCTTGTTGCACTTAAATGAATGTTTTTTTGGCATGGACTGCCCATTACCACTAGTATATACTGCCTGAAAATCACAATTAGATCCTTTGATTTTGATGAGCCTCATTTCATAGCCGAAATGGAACAATCTCAAGGTTCTAATAACATGGGGGCAACTGGAGCAGTTTTCAGGAATGAATGGTAAAACGTGCACCAAAGATTTTTGGGGCCTCCCAGGATTATTCCTTCCAGGTGGACTCTACAAACAAAGGCCTGAGTGTGTCTAAGCATCATTTTATATCTGATGCTTATGCACATCAGTAGTTTGATTATCCTAACATGAATACACAAAATTCTTCTGTTCTGCACTGATAAGTTGTTTTCATATTTTCTGTCATTTGCAAAAAGGAATCCTTTGAAGAACATGATTGCTTAGTTCTGTCAAGATGTTACTCATGTGCGCTGCCAAAAGGAAAATAAAAAAAGAGGAATATCTGCTACACATGTGTCTAACCTGCTGCTTGAGACTGGAGAGCAGATTGTAACATGTATTGTGCAGACCCCTGTTAGATTTCTGTGTGCGTTGCTGCATCTTGGCCAACAGAAACATCAGGAGAAGGCTCATTCATCCATGATAGCAAATACTTTCAAGATTACAAGAATGTTCTATAAACAATGAAATTCCACTGTTCATCCAGTGCACTGTCCATCCAGTGCACTGGACCAGACTTGCAGAAACACCCAAAATCAGGCCAAACAGGATTCCGAATTGTTTTGGTGTTTTCGGAGAACATCTTCAGGAAAGAACTTCCATATTTCTAATAAATGAGCAGCTTATTCAATGAGAAGCTGATCCATGTAACTTGGATGACCACAGGCATAAAACTGCTGGATTGTGCCTGGTTCTCAAGAGCTCTGATCTAGTATGTCAGGCCATCAGTAGAAAGTCTACTATTTGGATTAGTCATACAGCATGGAAACAGGCACTTCATCCCAACTTGCCCACTCCAACCACATGCCCCATCTCCACTAATCCCACCTGCCTGCATTTGGCCTTAAACTTATCCGATCCATGTATTTGTCCAAATTGTGATAGTACCTGCCTTAACTACAATGACTGGCAGCTCATTTCATATAAACATTACCCTTTGTGTAAAAAGGTTTACCCTCGCGTTCCTATTAAATCCTTCCCAACTTCTACTAAACCTATGTCCTCTGTTTTTTGATTAGTATAACAGTACTGGAATTAAAAATGAAGCAGAATGAATTTCTATCGCCGATCAATATTTCAACCAGAGATGTATAAGGGTAATTTCATCGAGACAAATTATTTTCTGTATATTCTTTTTTATATCGATAGCCTGGTAAATCCCCTATTATCTATGGGATTACTGGGGTGCAGTGCCTTATGACTATTGCCTGACCTCGTCCATCGGTGATCTGTCCTGGTACAATCGTAAGCCCATCAAGCCATGTTGTCTCTCCACGTCTTGCTCTGATTTCAATATTTATCTTTTTCATTTAAAAGATGAAGTAGAATTTAGGCTTTAATGCAAAACCTTTAATGCTCCAAATCTAGTTGGAATGTGTTTCCCATAACTTTCTTCTAATTCTCATGTAATGACTGGAAATCGCCACCTCCTATCACTGCTGGGAAGAAATAATTTCCCCCTATTCACCCCATTAAAACATTGGGAAATTTTACAATGCCAACTTCCTCATAATCCATGTTGCAAGGAAAATATACCCAGTTTTTTTTCGCAGCTGCTGTTTCTCATCCAGTCATCCAACATTGTATTTTTTCCCACCGTGAGGCTCATACATAAATGTACATTAAACTAAAGTTGCTGATTGGAAGCTGTCACTTGAGCTCAGTGCTTGGATATCCCATTGATCTACACTTAACTGATTTAGATTTGTATAGAGACAGGACTTGTTCAATGTACTCAAGTCATGCATGCCAGCAAGAATAAGCCATGAAAGGGTGTGTAAATCTATGTCAAACGTTAAAGAGCTATTAAAACTCAAATAGACAATAAAAGATGTTAAAATAAAATCTAATCACTCAAAAATTACCTTAAAAAATGAAAGCATTATTACAAAGTGACAATAAAATATATTAAAACAAAATCTAATCACTAAAATTTCCTCTAAAAATAAAAGTTTTACTGCAAAATAAAATAAAATAGCTGAAATAGGATTATTCCTTTATCCTTGCCACTCTCACAATGTAAAGCCTCCGTTATACAGCACGGAAACTGGTCCTTCGACCCAATCTATCATTGCTGAACAAAGTGCTATCCTGAAAGCCTCATTTGCCTGCATTGGGTCCATATCTCTCTAAACCATTTTTTTTAAATCCATGTACCTATCCAAATATCCTTTAAATGTTGTAATTGTGCTCACCTCGACCACTTCCCTGGCACAAGGTACAACTTGGTGAATTAATCATTCGTCGGTGTAAGCATAGAGGTGAGGCATTCAGAGAGTTTACCAGAGGCAGTCCGAAGCAAGACTAACGTATATGTGCCAATGCTCTCAATTTGCTTGCATTTATAAAGTAATTATCAGCACCCTACGCTGAAACAGCCAGCATTTACGAGTACAATCTTGCCAATTATCATTATTTTTTTGAACCTTTATCTAAGCCCCCAAATTCCAATGTCCTATCTTCTTAACTGTACTCATTATTATGTTGTGGAATCTTGAGGACTCTCTGTTTATTTCCACCCTTCACCTTCTTTCCTTTGAAAACATTTTAGGGGATTTTCGGGATTTAAAAAAAATGAAATAAAATTACATCTCAAAACATAGTTTCTTCAAGTTCCTTACATTCATTACATCTTTCAGTTGTCTGCCAGGTCCTCAACAGAGAAATAAAATCTGAAATAACATCACACAATGCCCGCAGTACTCAATACATCAGGTTGCATTTCTGGAGGGAGGAGCAGAATTAGTGTTTTGATTATTACCCACCTCGCCCTCTATCAACTGCTTGATTTTCTGAGTTTTTTCAGAGATCTTTGTTTTATATATACAATTCATGAAGCCTTTTAAAAAAAAAGTTATTTTACTATTCACTTATTCTCTTTGAAGATACATACATATTCCTTAAAAAAGTAAATACATGCAAACTGTTATAGTTAAGTTCATTTAAGGAGATCTATGGGTGACTAAACATAGCTTGACTCGTTTGATAAATCCAAGAGAAATGTATTTGCATTATTTTCCTGAATTGAGCACAAATTTGGTTCCTCCATATTTTTTTGTTTCATCCAGAAGCTTGCATTTTTAAGAATGAGCCTAGGATTGTAGTGATTATCAGAATGTGCTGGGCATGAACAGCTTGGTGGTCCTGTCTGTATGTGTCTTCATGTGTTTACAATTAGTGATAACCAGTTCATCACCAGCAGTCTCTACAAGCTCACTTTTTTTACAATGCACTCTTAAGATGTTTATCAGTTCTCATATATTGTTACAGTAATTCTCATGCCTGTTCTAATTCAACAAAAATGTAATGAATTTGGATTTTGTTTTAAAGCTTCTAAAAATCTACCATTTGGGAAATAGTTGTCCCTTAAGTCTGTCATTGCGACAGGGTGGAACCCCATCGACAGAGATATACAAAATACTTTCCTCGAGAATTATTTCCCTTCCTTTGAAATTGCACTTTAATGAGCAGCCGTGGTTTATGAGGTTTAGTTTAGTTTATATTACAAGACAATATCAATTGTCAATACATGGTAAAAATACTAGTCCAGTGTAATTTAAACAACAATTTAGGGATTATCAGCTGAAGATATAACATCCCCTACAACATTGCACTTAGTTTAGATTAAGTTTTGACAGTTACATGTTACCTATGGTAACACGCCCTACTCAAGATCTGGGAAAAAGAAGAACTTCCCTCAGAACTCAGGGATGCTCTAATAGTGGCCATTTTCAAGAAGGGGGACAAGGCTAAATGTGTAAACTACAGGGATATCTCGCTCCTGTCAACAACAGGCAAAGTCCTAGCTCGTGTCCTCACAAACCGACTTCTACCACTGTCTGGGGAGCTACTCCCAGAATCACAGTGTCGCTTTCGCCCATCCAGAGGTACATGGCCTTCATGGACCTGACAAAGGTTTTTGACTCAGTGGACCGGCAGGCTCTTTGTCAGGGCAAGTACATCAGAATATTGAGGCTTCTACATGATGGCATGTCGGTCACAGTGCTCAGCAACTGCGGCTCTGAGTCTGAGCCCTTCACTATGGAAACGGGGGTCAAACAGGGCAGCATCATCGCACTCACCCTGTTTGTCTTCTTCATTGCTGCCATACTTCACCTCATTGGTGAAGAGTTGCTACAGGGGATCCCAATCCTCGACAGAACTGACGGTGGGCTCTTCAACCTTACTAGGTTGAATGCCAAGAGCAAAGTCAGTAACACCGCCATCATGGAGCTTCAGTGCGCGGACGACTGCGCCATTGCAGCACACTCTGCAGAAGACCTCCAGGTCAGACATCCTGAATGCCTTTGCCAAGGCATACAGAGCCATGGGTCTAGCCTTAAATATCAAGAAGACCCAGGTCCTACATCAACCTCCACCCAACCAACCGTCTACCCAGCCCACTATAAAAGTGGACGACACCACACTTGAAAACGTTGACCACTTCCCCTACAGACACGTGCCGTCAGGATAAGCAAGGTAGGCACTGCCTACCCTGACTAAAATTATAAAATGATAATTATTAAATATAAATAGTAAAGGCATGGGAGAATTATGCCCATCTAAGAGGTCGATATCTTAGGAAGGCATAATTCTCCGTGCCTTTCAACCGCAGCGCTTGTAACACGCGAAGGTCTGTGGAGCCCACGTGCCGTCAGCGCTGCTTCAAGCCGTCAATCACAAGTGGGGCTGAAGGCAGCTGAAATTCTGCCTTTGCAGCACTGTGCAGGTGCAGGTGCAGCAGCCTACTGCGCATGCGCACCGCAAGTTTCTTGGCAGGTCTTTCAAATATGGATTGTCATTATTTTAAGAGTATCTTAGGAAGCAAAGAGAGAAGAATGGAGTTCATGTACCAATAATGTGGTAAGTACATTTCTTGGTGTTTTATGTTTTTAAATACCATATTTCCCGGGAAAGGGGGGAGAGCTCTTTCACAGTGTTCGGGGAGTCTGGCCCGGGGTAAAGTTGCGGGGGGGGGGGGGGGGGGGGGGGGGGGGGGGGGAGGGGGGGGGGCAAGAGCATTGTGAGGAGGGGGAGGAGGGGGGGGGGGGGGGGGGAGGGGCAAGAGCATTGTGAGGAGGGGATCGGGGCCAGTAACCCACTTGCAACGCTCCGGGCACGGAGCCACCGCATTGTGGCCGGGGAGTGAATTAGCTCGGATGGATGCGAGCGGCCGCTGGGACCGGACAGCCCCTTCTGCCGGCCCCCGCTCACCTCTGGCAGTGCTCTCTGAAAACTTCTCCTGCCGCTCGCCGGCCTCACTCATGTCAGCCGCTTCCCGCAAATCCTTAAATTCCGACAGCGCGATCAAGGGACCAATTGAGGTTACTCGGCTGTGGGAATTTAAGGATTTGCAGGAAGCGGCTGACATGAGCGAAGCCAGCGAGCGGCAGGTAAGAGGTGTTCAGACGGAGAGCACTGCCAGACGTGAGCGGGCCAGCAGAAGGCGCTGAATGGCGGCCGGTTCTGCTGTCGCGTCCCGGCGGCCGCTCGCAGTCACCCGAGTTGCTTCCTTCCCGGGTAGTGGCGGCCAGTTCTGCTGTCAGTGCCCGGAGCGCTGCGGCAGCGGTGAGTGAGTCTGACATAATCTCCGACCCCCTCCTTCTCAACACTCCTGCCCTCCCCGCATCTTTCACCCCTGGCACAGACTCTCCACACGCTGTGAAAGGAACTCTCCCTCCAATTGGTCCCTTGAATTAGTATTGTCATTCAATAAGATGACAACTGATTCAACCTGCTCCCGTTTTTCCCACCATCTCTCCATCTGCCTTCCTCCTCCATCCCCCATCCATTCAGTAATTAAAAAATGATGGAGATTTAGAAGCCTTGGTCAAATTGAAGTTACTTATTTTTATTTTTATGGAGAGAACAATCTGCGCATATGCGGTTTAAGATTTTTTTAAAAAGCCAACTGACTGCCTACCTTGAGTAATTACTCACGGCACGTGCCTGTTCCCCTACCTTGGCAGCATTCTTTCCTCAAAAGCTGCCATCGACTCTGAGGTCAACCATCGCCCGAGTTGTGCCAGCGGAGCCTACGCCAGACTCAGGAAAAGAGTCTTTGAAGACCGAGACCTAAAGGCCCAAACTGCTGGTCTACAGAGCTGTTGTCCTCGCCACCCTGTTGTATGGAGCCGAGTCATGGACCACCTACAGCAGGCACCTGAGAGCCCTGGAACAATACCATCAAAGATCCTTACGAAAGATTCTGAGGATCAGCTGGGAGGACAAATGCACCGACATCAGCGTTTTGGAGGAAGCCAACATGACCAGCATCACCATCACAATAATGCAGCACTAACTTCGATGGACTGGCCATGTAATCTGCATGTCCAACACACGTCTCCCTAAACAAATCCTGTACACTCAATTGAAGGAAGGTCGGCGAGCCCCTGGCGGGCCAAAGAAACACTTCAAGGACACATCAAGAACAATCTGAAGAAATTCCACATCACATCAAGCAACTGGGAGCACATTGCACTGGTCAGGTGCTCCTGAAGGAAATCCGTGCAGGAAGGAACTGCACTTGACAAAATGGAACTACGCCGTGTCGCAGAGACAAAGCGACAGCACCATAAGGAGAGGGAGAAGGGGGCTCGACGACTACCAACCACCTCCAGTCTCCACTGCCTACATTGCACCAATGTGTGTGTATCGCGGATCAGCCTCTACAGACATCTGTAGACCCACAAGTAGACGACCCTATGGAGAGGACAGTCATACTCGTTTTGAGTGACCACCACTGATGACCTATGGTATTTATCCTTCAAGAAATAATTATTTGATAATAAATGTTTGGCATGAATTTAATAAATGTAACAATTTCACTTCAATGTATTTTAAATATAATTTTGATATCGATAAGTCAAATAATAGAGATGCCAATTGAATGGTATGAGCTTGATTAGCACGGGTGTCAGCTGTTATGGAGAATAGGCAGGAGAATGAGATTAGGAGGGAGAGATAGATCAGCCCTGATTGGCGGAGTAGACTTGATGGGCCAAATGGTCTAATTCTGCTTCCATCACTTATTATCTTATGAATGGTGTGTAGATATCAAACTGGTGTAGCTATATACAGTTCAGTAACAGGAATTAGTCAATTAGTGACCCAATGAGACTCAGGTGCAGCATTTGTCCAAACATATCAAATAAGTCATAAATTCAATAATGAAGCCCAACAGATTTACTTCAGTTCAGCATCTGAAGGCCATGACTTCAACCATGTCATTAGTAGGCTGTTAAAATTGCAATAGCAAACCAACTTAAATGGAAAAGTAACAACACATGTTGCATTATGAATGATATTCTTTCAAATTTATAAATATCTCACTATCACAAAATTCAGGATGGATTTTAATTGTGATGCCCTCTGTTATCAAATAGCCAGCCTGTAATCATTACATATTTCACCTGTCATGGATATTTCTCATCAGTCATTACATTCAAGATAGGGATAGAAATTTTAAGAAGCTGCAGGGACTGTTCATTAGATAGTGGTGGTGCATAAGAAATGGGAACAGTAATAGATCATCTAGCTCTTCGAGCCAGCCCTGCCATTCATCAAGATCATTGGCCAATCTTCCCTGCAACACCATTTCCAGCAATATCCTCACGTCCTTGATTCTCCTGCAGTAATATGTTTTGAATAAATTATATTCTGTGATATCCTTTGCCAAAATCTGTTCCCTCAATTAATGTGGGATTTTTTTATTTTCTGAAAGAACTGAGCATTTTAGCAAATTCTCACAATAAGTATGAAGCACGACATAAAAGTTAACATTACATTCAAACAGAATCGCCTGGAGCACAAGTCTCATGGCCATTCTTCTGGACTCCTAATGCAGTCTAACTTTCTTCTCAAACTGCTGTCGTGGGAATTGGAAATTCATCTTTGTTTTTGCTATGAAGAGAATGATATCTATTTAATCAGTTCAGTTAATGTCTATCCTATGAGGTTGTAATCTAATTTTTCACCAGATATTTATCCAGTTCTTGTTTGGAAAGATCTAAGTGATACAGTCTTAATTGTTTTTACTTGACTGTTTTGGACATGCAAAAGTTGATAAATGCAACATATTAAATTATATTTTAAAATTAAAAAATATATAAACTGGTTAGATAAACTAACTGAAATGCTAAAGTTTAAGCTATTGTACAAACTATTAAGCAGTCTTCAAAGGCTCCACTTAATCAGACCATAAACTCTTTTTTAAATTTTGTTGTTGTTGGAGACTTCAACTCTGTCTGAACTCACCCACTACAATCTTGGGAAACATTTGGCCTCTATATCTACTGTGACCTGGTGAGAACTAACAATAACAGAACCTGCACCAATTGCAGGTAACTGAGAGAAGCAACCCACACCATTTTTAAACTCATTCTCAATTATTTCAGAAAGTAGATGGATGATTAAATGAACTAAATGAAAAGAAAATGGACTGAATTTATTTTCAGTTTGCACGTAACAGCTACACCAGTAAGTAACTAAAATCAACAAGTATTGAATGCTAGATTATCGCAGTTAACTGTATTGATTAGACTGTGGTGTGGATTAGACTAAGTGTGGAATTCTCTGCCTCAGAGGGCGGTGGAGGCAGGTTCTCTGGATGCTTTCAAGAGAGAGCTAGATAGGGCTCTTGAAGATAGCGGAATCAGGGGATATGGGGAAAAGGCAGGAACGGGGTACTGATTGGGGATGATCAGCCATGATCACATTGATTGGCGGTGCTGGCTCGAAGGGCCGAATGGCCTACTCCTGCACCTATTATCTATTGTCTATTATCTATTGATCTTGTGTAACGGTAATATTACATCCAGGATAGACACTGTACGTGAAATTGGCTAACAACTTGCAAAGAATAAAAGTGCTTTGAATCTGAATAATATTTCAACAACCAAATCAGACGGTGGCTGTGACAATAAAAGAATAAACCAATATTTTGATAACTGCAATAGATAGATGTTGCAGAATACAATGCATCAAATGAATAATGGCCACAGTAATGGAAAGAACAGTAAAGCAGCAATTGATCTAAAAGTGTATTATTCTTGGACGAGAGAGTGCCGAATCACAGAATTAAATAGGTACGAAATGAAAAAGACTTGACATAAACATGAATGCCAGGCCATGGATTAGAAACAACAATTGCACTTTAAAGAAAGTCATAATTAAGCAATGAATATGTAAAGATAAACACTGTAAGCATTAATGAGAATACCACTAAAGTATTTTACCTTGAATATGGAGGTTGTCTGAAACATTTTAAAGAATTGTTTCGAATTGGCTAGATGGCAAAAAGAGATTTCCAAGTTAGAGGCATTTTGCATTTAAGGTTGGGCCAAGATATTTCCTCAATGAACTGAAAAGAAAAATGCATAAAAAGTTCCTCCTGCTTCTTTCAGATGCATATCCACAAATGGAATTGTGGTTAACATTATTTTGTTATAAACTACAGGAAAACAAATTTGATAGGGTGTGAAACTTGACAATAGTGTCAACACCCACAACTATCGAGCATGCTTTATGGTCATGTCATTGGATGACAATGCAACTGAATCATATTAAAAGACAGCACCCCACCTCCTCCATTATGATAATAATATGTTGTTTAAAAGTAAAAGTGAATTTAAAATGTCCTAAATAGGATTGGATCACCATTTGATTAAAAACTGCAGTAAATTATATATCTTTCTGTATCGTGTTATTTGCTGTATGATTATGAGGGGCATTTTCATCAATATCACCTACTTTTTAATTGGCTTAATTTTATCTAAACACAGGAAAATCACATGTTATTAAATGACAGGGCTTGTTCTTAAGTCAAAATAAAATAGGTAGTGCATACTACCCTGGTCTCACCTTCTTCTTTCGGCTCCATCTTCTATCTTTCAAATGTTGACACCGCTGTCATCATCTGTCCTGAAAAGGACGCAAGCTTCCGGCAACAATCAGTGGGAGCCATCACGTTGCAATACATGACGGTGGAAGCAGAATTAGCTCAGGATACTTCCAGTTTCCAGCCCTGCGTCATGGACGCTTCTGCTATGGAGCCTGGTCTCACTGGCTGAGAGTTATTCCCTTTGTCCTATCAATTCATACTCCCCATCTTCTCTATAACTTGAAACAAACTTGATTTCTCACTTTTCACATTCTGATAAAATATCTTGATCCTACAATGTTAACTGTTTCTCTTTTATCATACAGTATATAATCTAATCTATTGATGATTTCCAGCACATTCTATTTTTATTTCAGATAGCACATGCAAACTTTCAATATTTCTTCAGTTTCCAAATCAAAGATAGCATTGGCATACAGAAACAATTGCCTTAATCATCATACGATGTAATTACTTATTGTTTTTCTCTTTGGCATGTTCCCTGTGAAGTGAATCACAAGTTTTAAGAATTCTCAGCATTTACAGACAACTTAGCACATCATAACGTTTTTCCAGTTATTTTTTGTGCTGAAACTTTCCTTTCACTCGTCAAGAATATTCAAGGGGGAATAGAATATGTTCCACATTTAATATTTAGTTTTTTTAGCTAGCAATCTCTGGACCAAAACCAAATAAATCTCCCTCAATTCTCCAGCGTCACCTTAACCTGTCTGTAGTCTCGTATTCCTGTGTGTATTAATATGAAATTAGCCTGTGGCACCTGAGTAAAGTTGCCAGTGAACTACCATTTGACTTTGACTGGTTTTGCAGTGTGGGGCCAGGCCAGGAGCAATTTTGAGCCTGCCAAACACGCATGAACCACCAAATACTGTTCACAAAATGTTTGTGGATAATTGCTTCATCTCATCTCAGTTTTAATTTATGATTGCTCATCCACGTGTACTTACTTGCTAGGCTATGAGGCTCTGTCTTTGATGCACTAGATGTATTCCTTATTTCTTTAATTGTGGCAAAAAATTGCCCAATATGAAAACAAAATATTCAATGGTAAAAATCAAAGGAAAATGGAGATCAAAGATTGAAGACATTTGAACACAACTAAGATCCCCAGCTCTGATCAAGCAAAGCTGTGGTCACTTTGTATAACCTTTGTATAACACTTTGTATGGCAAGGTCATGTTATATTTCAGAGTTTATAAGATTACTAGACCAAGTAGGACCCATTGGGTTCCTGTCACACGGGATGCCTGGTGCCCCAATTAACCCGTTCCCCAACGCAATATTCCACCACTCACCCATAGCCCCCACAAGTGGCCTGGTCCCCCAATGCAACCCATTCCCCAACCCAATATTCCACCACTCACCAATAGCCCCCACAAGAGGCCTGGTCCCCCAATGCAACCCATTCCCAAACACTTCTTCTTCTTTCGTGTGGCGTGCACAGCCTAAAGTTGTAGGACAACTTGTTCTATTTGATCTTCCATTTGTGCACGTCGAGTTGATTGCATTAGTCGAAACAGGGCGGACCACGTGAAGGTTGCAATCTTCCACCCCATTCCCCAACACAATATTCCACCACACACCCGATCCCCCAATGCAACCCGTTCCCCAACGCAACCCGTTCCCCCAATACAATATTCCACCACTCACCCATAGACCCAACTGCACAGGGGCGGCTAATTTCCCCTTATCCCCCAGCATCCCTCACCCTCCTCGTCACCTTCTCTCTTTTTAAACTTTAAAAAAAATGATTTTAAACTTTAAAAAAATGACTTTTCACTTTGCAAAAATCCAATTGCACGCTGCCAGGACTCAGTGTCCTGTGATTTGCAACATTGTAACGGCAGGGCCAACAATTGCAATTGGATTTTTTACAGTGAAAAGTTAAGTGGGCCGTTTATGTAAATGAGATCCCATTGTGACATCATAGCTGCGAACTGCCACTGCAACGGAACAGATTTTTCTCAAACTGGATTTTGTAAAGTGTTAAATGTGAATAACTTGTAAAATATACCATCAATGTGAACAAAACTTGATACAACACACCACAGGACAATGGTGAGTAAGGCGGTTCAAAGATTGTAGGACTATAGTGTGCCATTTTGGCGTAATTCAGAGCATGACTACGCAGACACAAAGACACTCACAAACAACCAAGATAAGAGTTTTAGTAATATATACTAGACCAAGTACCAATTGGGCCCCATTCCCCCAACGCAATATTCCACCACTCACCCATAGCTCCCAACAGCGCAGGAGCAGCTGACATTTTAAACTTTAAAATGGCAATAACTTGTAAAATATGATATCAATGAGAATGCATCTCACTCTTCCTCTTCAGTCCACTATTTCCCTCCTTCATTATCCTCCCTCCCCCACCCTCCCCCTCCCACCTCCCCTTCTCCATTACCTCGATATCCCATCCTATCCCTATTCTCCCTCATCCCATTCACTCCCTCCCCCTCCTCTTCACCCTTCTCTGTCCCTTTCTCTCTCTCCCCCCCTCTCTCTATTTCTCTCTCTCTGTCTCTCCCTCTCTGTCTCTCCCTCTCTCTCTCAATTCAATTTCAATTTTAAAACTTTATTGGCATGATAAAAAAAACATTGTTATATTGCCAGTCTGTCTCTCTCTCTCTCTCTCTCTCTCTCTCTCTCTCTCTCTCTCTCTCTCTCTCTCTCTCTCGCTCTCTCTCTCTCCTCTCTCTCTCTCTCTATCTCTCTCTCTCTTCTCTCTCTCTCTCTCTCTCTCTCTCTCTCTCTCTCTCTCTCTCTCTCCTCAGTTTCACACTCTCTCTCTCTCTCTCTCTCACTCTCTCTCTCTCTCTCTCTCTCAGTCATCTCTCTCTCCAAGTCAGCTCTCTCTCTCTCTCTCTCTCTCTCTCTGTCTCTGTCTCTCTCTCTCTCTCTCTCTCTCTGTCTCTTTCCCTGTCTCTCTTTCCCTGTCGCTCTCTCCTTGCATCTCTCTATCTCTCTCTCCCCAGTGGAGGGGGAGGGAGAGGCCAAGACCCGCTCCTGTCCCTATCAGTGGGGCCGGAGCGCCGCCGCCCCCAAACCTCGCTCCAGCCTCAGCGATGAAATAATTTCAAATCCAGCATGCTGGGGGGGACTTTAAGCTATGCGTGCGTGCAGATTTTAAAGTAACTGAAAGTAAGTCAGTTACTTTTTGAGACTGTGGTCAGCAGCCTCCCCCTCCCCCTCCCCATCCCCCTCCCATGGCTCCAGAGCAGCAGCTCCCGGACCCCTCACAGGCTCGAACCCCACCCCAAGGTCCGGAGCCGCGGTCAGGGCCCAGTCCGTGTCTGTGTCCATGTCTGTCCCCTGGGAGACATTAAGTTATGCGCGTGTGCGGATTTTAAAGTAATTAAAAGTCAGAGTTACTTTTTGAGGCTGCGGTCTGAGGCCTCCTTCTCCCCTCCGCCTCCCCCTCCTCTCTCCCTCCCGCGGATCCAGAGCAACAGCCCCCAGACCACTCACCAGCTTGAATCCCAGCCCGTGTCCGTGTCCAGCGTGCTTTATGTAAATTATATCCCATTATGACATCATACCTGCTAACTGCCACTGCACTTGAAATTATTGTTCTAAAGTGGGATTTTGTCAAGTTAAAAATGTGAATAACTTGTAAAATATAACATCGATCTGAATGAAACTTGATAAAAACACTCCACAAGACAATTGTGAATAAGATGGTTCAAATATCATAGCGCTATCGTGTTTCGTTTTGGTGTAGTTCAGGGCATGAAAAGCATGGTCACAATCAAACACGCTCGCAGACAAGATGAGAGTTTTAGTTATATACGTATAGGTAGATATTCATTATTGCTATCATATAGCAATATTTTCTATTTTGAATGTCAAAAGCCAATTTATAAAATTATAGGCTTGGCTAATAGATTATTTGATACCTCACTGTTAATTTTGAATTTTGAATGAGAATAAATTAGGATATAATGTATTCACAATCTTAGACACAAAATGCTGGAATAACGGGCACCACATCTAGATAGGACTGTGTGACATTTCCGGTCGAGACCCTTCTCCAGACTGAGCGTCAGGGGATAGGGAGTTACAGAGATAAGGAAGTGTAGGAGATCAAACGAGATGCAGATCAAGTTCCTTCCTACGCAATATTCACAATCTTCTAATTTAAATGTTCTTGATTTATATGCTAGTGTGTTAAAAAACAAAATGGAAACAGTAATGCAATGAAACAAAAATCTCTGAGGAGAAAGTCCTAAATTACTAGACATATGGCACGCAACATCATAGTTAAATTGCTAGAGTACCAATAATTAGAACAAATATTTGAGAAAGAGCAAAGTTTGATCTTAAACATACTGATGCATGATTAAATAATTGACTGAAAGTTAAAAACGTCATTTGATTTGTTTCCCCCTTAATTTTTATGATTAACATTAACAATAAATACAAACATTGAAAAATATATGAGATGCTTATTCAAAACTAAATTTTGGTTTGAATGCACAGATCAAAGAATGTCAACAGATTTTCATTTTTGCTTTTAATGTTGTTGAAACCTATTCATAGTTCACAAAATACGAAAACAAATGAAGAACTTGGTCCACAAATAAATGTGATAGCAAAATCTTTTGCAGATAGAAAAATAAATAAATGGTTACTGATTCACTGGTCATTCTTGACATTACATATTTATTTAAAAATTGTATATTACAATATTCTATGAAATCATTGCCAGGATAATATTGTCAGTATGAAGGACCAACAATTGCTCATGCATCTCTGAACAGGGAGACAACCTAAAGCAATTATTTTGAAATCCATAATTGTTATTGAATCCTGTGTAACTATGTTTAAAAAAAAATCAAAATATGTATCAGATGAATAATAATAATAATAAGTTTTATTTGCGGGCGCCTTTCAAAGTCTCAAGGACACCTTACAGAAAATTAACAAGAGAGAAAAAACATATAGTCGGAGTGAAATAAACAATAAGGACATGACCAATAAACAAATTAAAGACAGAATTTGCTCCAAAGACAAAAAATCAAAAACACAATGTGAAGAGAGAGCAGCGGCAGCTAAAGCGCGCCAGCGTCCACTCTCCCATCCGAAAGTCATCTTGGACACAAACTAACATATTCACATTACACACAAAAAATCATCCCCCACAATGGATACCACTGTGGGGGAAGGCACAATGTCCAGTCCCCATCCCCAGTTCTCCCAAAGTCAGGCATATTGAGGCCTCCGCTATTGCCTCTACGGAGGCCCGATGTTCCTGGCCGTTCTGGCCGGGTGCTGTTGCCCCGGCGTCGGGAGAGTCCTTTCAGCGGCTGGGCCACCTGGAACGGCCGCTTCCTAACTGGGGACCGCGGCTTCCGAAGCCGACAAGGCCGCGCCGGTTTGGATCTCCCAGGCTCCCGATGTTAAAGTCGGCGCCGCCCGCTCCACTCCGCGGACCCGCAGTTCCCCAAGATGGCTCCTCCCACATAACATAACATAACACCTCATTTATTCTACATCGCTTTTAAAGTTGGCCGCAATAATTGTTTCCTAATGAATCAATATATGTAAAGGTATTTATTCATGAAAACATTGGGTATTTCCCTCTCTTCTCCACAGGCCCAGAAACTATACCAGGCCAAACTCGGGTTTCAATAGTTTTAGAAAGTCATCCTTCAAGAAACAACAGAATGGTTTCAGTGAATCACTGAAACTCTGTAAGTGCCTCCAAAGAAAACAGCCAGCAGTACAACCGAGAGAAAGAAATCTGTGAAATCTCTCTGATCAGTAAGACATTTCCTTATTCAAATAAAAAACACCTTCTGGTAGATTTGTCTTTTTAAGTAGTCCAAGAGCAAATGAAGTTGTTATTTGCAGGCTGCCCTGTCTGAACGATTCAGCTGATTTACGCTGTCCAAACAGCAGACACGACATGTCTGGCAGAGTCTTAGGGGACCGACAATGATGTCATGTTAAGGAAATCGCTCGATGAACTTGGCACTTCACAAAGCTGGCTCCTTGTCCATTGGTTCATCAGGAATTCTAGAAAAATAAACGTGCAATCAGAAAAGTGTACACATGGATATTTACAATCTCTGTTGGGCCCACAGCTAAATGCGAATTGTACTTGATGCTTATTTGTCTTGTCCAGTCCTATATATAAATAAGGCAACTTTTCCTGAAGCCAAATTAAAAGGAAATAGCTAACTGTCAAAAACTGTTTCTAAATATATCGTAATAGTGACCAGCTTTGAAACTGAAACAGTGAAGTGAACTTGAAGAAATATCCATGTGTTGGAAGGAACTACAGATGCTGGTTTACACAAAAGATAGTCACAAAATGCTGGAGTAACTCAGCGGGTCAGGCAACATCTTTGGAGAAAAGGAATAGGTGGTGTTTCGGGTCGAGATCCTTCTTCACACTGAGAGTCAGGGGTGAGGGACATCAGAGGTGCCAGCTCAGAAATGGTCCGTACATTTTCATATCTCTAGTTTCCTTCTCCCCTAAATCTCAGTCTGAAGAAGGGTCTCGACCCAAAACATCACCTTTTTCTTTTCTCCAGAAACGTTGCCTGACCCATTGAGCCTGCATTTTCTGTCTATCTTTTAAGAAATATTCTATGAATCTCATTCCTGAAAGGTTCAAAACCATTGGTGGTACACTAAAATGCTGGAGAAACTCAGCGGGTGCAGCAGCATCTATGGAGCGAAGGAAATAGGCAACGTTTCGGGCTGAAACCCTTCTTCAGACCTTGTTCAAAACCATTGTCAGGATAACATTGTCAGCATGAAGGACCAACAATTGCTCGTGCGTCAATGGACAGGGAGACAACCTGAAGCTTTAATTGCTTTGAAATCCATAATTGTTATTGAATCCTGTGTAACTATGCTTAAAAGAAATCAAAATATATATCAGATGAAGTCTAACACCTCATACACCTGTGCAACTTTTTACATGTTGCTCCTTCACTCTGTCCTATCATTTCCCAGAATGTCACTGACTACATTTCCTATGGGTGTCTTCATTCTACAGCATAGTTCCTCATGTTTCCCCCACTGCCCACTTACTTCTGGTGTGGAAGACATTCAAGCACAGCCTCCAAATAGAAGGAAAATAGACACAAAAAGCAGGAATAACTCAGCAGATCAGACAACCATGGAGCAAAGGAATAGGTTATGTTTCAGGGTAGAGACCCTTCTTCAGACCAAAGAAGGGTCTCGGACCAAAACGTCATCTATTCCTTTTCTTCAGGGATGCTCTGACCTCCAGTTTTTTGTGTCTATCTTCAATTTAAACCAGCATCTGCAGTCCCTTCCTCCTCCAAATAGAAGGTGTTGCCCTGGGAACCAATATGGCTCTAAGCAGTGCCTGTCCCTTTGTGAGATACATGAAAGTAAGAACATAAGAATGAGCAGCTGGAGAGGGCCTTCTGACCCTCCTGACCTGCTCCTGTGTTATTGAGAGCATGGGTGATTTTCCTGTACTGCAAAACCCTTTGATCCTAAGGATCCAGGATTGTGTAACACTTCATGAAATCAATAGACAATAGGTGCAGGAGTAGGCCATTCGGCCCCTCGAGCCAGCACCGCCATTCAATGTGATCATGGCTGATCATCCACAATCAGTACCCCGTTCCTGCCTTCTTCCCATATCCCTTGACTCCGCTATCTTTAACAGCTCTTAGCTATCTCTTGAAAGCATCCAAAGAACCAGCTACCACCACCATCTGAGGCAGAGAATTCCACTGACTCACAACTCTCTGTGTGAAAAAGTTTTTCCTCATCTCCATTCTAAATGGCTTACTCCTTATTCTTAAACTGTGGGCCCCTGGTTCTGGACTCCCCCAACATCAGGAACATGTTTGCTGCCTCTAGCGTGCCCAAACTCTTAATAATCATATATGTTGCAATAAGATACCTTCTCATCCTTCTAAATTCCAGAGTATACATGCCCAGCCGCTCCATTCTATCAACATATGACAGTCCCACCATCTCAGGAATTCACCTGGTGATTCCAGACTGTTTCTTGTAAGAATTCATTCAATTTTCTCCAGTTCTCTGTCTCTTTCTAACATTGCTGCCTTGTATGCCCGTGCTTCCATTATGACTTCCTTTATTTCCAATTGTGGATTCCGTCCTGTCTATTCTACTTTCCAAACCTGCTCTCACTGTTTCCCCAGTACAGAAGCTGGATATTCACCCTCTCTTGCTTCTCTTTAAAATTCATTTTCCATGATCATCCCAGCATTTTCTGACATCTCCATTATGAAGCATCATCTCCCCCCCCCCCCCCCCCCTCCCTTTTCAGGACTCTGAAGACAATATTCCTGGCTGAACGGGCAGCCCTATCTTCTTGCTGCAACAATATCCACTCACCTACCCATGGCTTTTAATTGATTGTGTAGGAAGTAACTGCAGATGCTGGTCTAACGAAAGGTCACCCATTCCTTTTCTCCAGAGATGCCGCCTGTCCCTCTGGGTTACTCCAGCATTTTGTGTCTATCTTCTCTTTTAATTGATTTGCAGATTAGTGAATTGAGACTGAGTGATACATACTGTGACATGGATTATAAAGTTGCCTGTTAACCATCTCTCCTGAGTGTAATTCTGCATGCAATGGAATTGCAATTGAAGTGATTTAAAATAGTCAGGCAACTCAACTGGCGCCCAACGTAGGCGACTATTTGTGTGCTAGCCACATAAGCAGATCTACAAACTCATATTACAATCGCTCCACACTCTTAAATCTCCACTCCTGCAGCAACATATCTAACCTTGCTCTAAACGTTATTCCCTTACCATGTAATATATGCACTGTAAATGGCTCGATTGTAATCATGTATTGTTTTTATGCTGACTGGATAGCACGCATCAAAAGCTTTTTTACTTTACCTTGGTACACGTGACAATAAACTAAGCTGCAAACTGTAGACATTGCACAATTTACACAGATGGTCTAAATTTAGTCCAAGGAGTACAATTATTTACACTATCACACTAAGAAATCTAAAAAAAAACTAAATTCAACTTGCATGTGCTTATTACTCCCAAGAGTAAAATATAATTGCAGTGCCTGTAGTATAAACAAATGATAACAAAGTAATAAGTAGACTTAAAAGAGGGCTGATGGAAATCATAAATAAAAATTGCAAATTTGCAGAAGTTAATTCAGGAACTGAAACATTCATGGTGAAACCATCATGCTAAATTGGCATAGTCAAGCATAGGAAAATTCAAATGAAATTCTGGAATGATTTGTGCTCGCTTGATCGATTAAATTATAATTCTTCGTCATTACATTTGAGAATCCTTGCAGTGCAAATGAATTTTTCTTATTAATATCACATCATCTGCACATATCATTTGTTACATAAATAAACTATGTGTCTATAGTGCCATTGTTTATGTAATTAGACATTTGCAATAATGTACTGTGTAAAATTAGCATTATGATATCTGATACATTGCATTGGCATATTATATCAAGATTCCACAACTCATATTTCTGTCAGTACAGTATGGAAAATTGGCCATGGGTGTCTTGTTTACAGAACAGCAGGACAAATCCAATCCATTGAACTACTGCCTAATCAGTCCACTCGCAAAGCATATTTGACCGTGCTTTCAACTGGCAACAGGCTCGCCAATAATCTTCTCATCAATGCTTGGTTTTGGCTCAGCAAACATAGACCGAAAGGTTGAATGCCAGATATGAGGTGAGAGTAACAGCTCTAGACATCAATGCAACCTTTCACCATGTGGCATCAATGCACCCTGGTAAAATGGAAGTCAATGAAAATCAAAGGGAAAGCACTGTGGTGGTTGGAGTTATACTTTGCACAAAAGAAGATGATCATGGATATCTCTGCAGGAATAGGGATATTTGCTGATGATTGTACAATATTTAATTGCATTTTCAAGATCTCAGCAATAAAGCAACCCTTGCCTTCATGAAGCGAGACCTGGACAAAATTCAAGCATGGACTTACAATAAAGATTCATGCACATTGATGGCAGGACATGACCATCTCCAATAAGACAGGGTCAAATCACCTACCATTGATAATCAATGTCATTCCCATACTAGGTATTCCATCATCAGTATCCTGGGGGGGGGGGGTCACCATTGACAAGAAACTCAACTGGATCAGACAAATAGTTAGTTAGTTAATTAGTTAGTTAGTTTCGTTCATTACGTGTACCGAGGTACAGTGAAAAGCTTTTGTTGCATTTTAACCAGTCAGCAGAAAGGCCATATATGATTACAATTAAGCCATCCACGGTGTACAAATACAGGATAAAGGGAATAACGTTTAGTGCAAGATAAAGTCCAGTAAAGTCCAATTAAATGCTCTGTTTCTCTCCTGTACACTAACTCATCACCATCTGTGATTCATGTATCTACGCATAATTTATGTTGTCTGAATCTATGTACTGGTGATGTTGCTGCAAGCAAAATGTTCATTGGACCTGTCCATCACAATATCTGAGTAAATGACAATAAACCTGACCTTAGTTTAGTTTAGTTTAGAGATACAGCATGGAAAAAGGCCCTTCGGCCCACCGAGTCCATGCAGACCAGCGATCCCCACACACTAACACTATCCTACACACACTAGGGACAATTTATATTTATAGCAAGCCAAAAGTGTGGGAGGAAACCAAAGATCTTGGAGAAAACCCCCACAGGTCACGTGGGGAACGTACGATCTACGTACAGACAGCATCTATAGTCAAGATCGAACCCGGGTCTCCGGCGCCTCAAGCGCTGTAAGACAGCAGCTCTACCACTGTGTCACCGTGCCGCCCTGACCTGACCTGACGACTTGGCCTGACTTGACTTGAATTGCTCAAATGTAACAGTACTAGGACAATATTCAGGCTATGTTTTTTTTAAACCATCTAGAGCCAGACTATGACTATCTTTAATAAGACACCGATTAATCATCTCTTCTTGACATTCAATGACATTCTCATTGCTGAATCTTCTACCATTAACATCCTAGGGTCATCATCATTGTTCAGACTTATCCACATAAACACAATAGCTACAAAGTAGAACAGTGACTGGGTAGTTTGCGATGAATAGCTCACCTCTTGACTTCCACTCTTTGTGAGGCACATGAGCTCCACTTGACTATAAGTGGAACTTGAACAGCACTCAGAACACTTAAGCACAATCCAGGAAAACATTCAACTTAATTGGCAACCCGCTCACAACCACAAACATTAATTTCCCATCACAGCTGAACTGAAGCTAGATTAGATGAAGATGAAGTTCGGTTATTTGTAAAGGCATCTTTTCGGGGGCAAAAGCAGAGAGTGCACAAAAAACATAATCGCTTGTACTTCTCTTCAAGTCTCACATTTAGGCCTTTTGCTGTCACTTCATTATTGCTGGATCATGGTAGAACTCAGAAATATATTTGTTGGGGCATCTTTCAATGTGGCTATAAGGGTGAAACTTAAAAATCAAAATGGGATAATCATTCTAAAAGGATTGCATTATAGGTCATCCAGTAGTTAGTAGGAATTAGAGGAGTAAATATGTTAGGTGTTCGCATATAGCTAGAAGAATAACAAGGCAATATAAATAGGTAATTTTAACTTCCCTCATATTGATTGGGTCTGTCATAGTAAAAAGGGTTTCGGCAGGATGAAATTTCTCAAATATGTCCATGAAATATTTTGTTAAAGTATGTAGAGGGCCCTACTAGGAACAATGCAATACTGGACCTACTATTAGGGAATGAGGCAGGGTAAGTGACTGAGGCGTCAGTAAGGGGAACACTTCGGGATCAGTGACCAGAATTCTATTAATTTTAAAATAGTTATGGTAAAAGATAGAACTGATCCACAATTTAAATACCTAAATTGGGACGAGGCAATTTTTTAATGTATTGGACGAGAACTTTAGGGCGGCACAGTGGCGCAGTGATAGAATTACTGCATTACAGCACTAGAGACCCAGATCCCTGACTACGGATGCTGTCTGTACTGAGTTTGTAAGTTTTCCCTGTGACCACGTGAGTTTTCCCTGGGTGCTCCAGTTTCCTCCCATACTCTTGTAGGTTAATTTGCTTCTGTAAATTGTAAATTGTCGCTAGTATTTAAAGACCCTGTCCCACTTAGGAGACCTAAACAGCAACCTCTGGTGACCTTGCCCGCCACCCAAAAAAAAATCAAGGTCGAGGTGACCTGCAACCTCCTACCCCCTCCCACACATATGTTGAAAACCTTCCTCGACTCATGATGAAAAAATAGCAGTAACCTAGATGAAGCCTCGACCACGCGGAAACCACTTTCGACCATTAAGGAGAGTGACCAAAACCTCCGGTGACCTCATGGAAACCTTGGGTGGCAGGCAAGGTCACCAGAGGTTGCTGTATAGGTCTCCTAAGTGGGACAGGGGCATTAGATAGTACTAGTGTATGGGGTTATCGCTGGTTGGCTCAGACTCGGTGGAGGGAAGGGCCTGTTTCCACACTGTATAGGGAGAATTTTGGAACGGTATATTTTTGAAAGAGGGAAATCAGGAGGGCAAAGGTAGAACATGAGATAACTTTGATAGATAAAATAAAGAAAAATCCCAAGAGATGCTACTGGTGTATTCAGAGTAAAAGAGTAACAAGGGAGGGAATAAGCCCGCTTCAGGAAAAAATTGATAATCTATGTTGAGCCATAGGAGATGGACCACATGCGAAATAAACACTAATCAACTGTATTTAATGAGGAGAAAGTCATGGAAGCAATGGAATTGAGGGCAATACATAGTGATGTGTTGGACCACATTCTAGTTACAAATGAGGAGGTGCTAGGATTCTGAAAGAATATGAAGGTGAATAAATCCATAGGTTCTCACCAAGTGCATTCTTGGACATTGTGCGAAGAAATTACTAGGGCACTGGCAGAGATATTTGCTTATCTTTTTGCCAGTTGGGGAGGTACCAGAAGTCTGGAGGGTTGTTATGCAAGAAGGACTCTAAAGACAAAGCAGGCCAGAGAGCCTAACATCAGTGGTGGGTACGTTAACGGAAGGGATTCTGAAGAACTGGATCTGAAACATTTCGATTGACAAGGACAGATTACAGATTGTCAGCATGGCTTCATGCATAAGAAATCATGTCAAAAAAATTGGCAGTGGTAACTTTTCAACAATATTTAAACAGGTGCTTGGATAGGATAGGTTTGGAGGGATGTTAGGACTTCACATCATTCACAATAGAATTGGATGCTTTCTACCTTACTTTCATCTAGTCTACATATTGGCTAAGCCGCAAGACAATTCAAATAGGTTATGATTTTGAAATGATCTCATTCAATCTTGGAGATAGCTTCTATTTGCTTTACCAAGCCTCAAAGATTATAGTTTTTTTCTATTCAAAGCTTAATTTTATCACTCTTACTGCATTCTGTGGCTGTTACTTCTTGTTGAATTTACAGGGAAGAATTTTCAGCACCAGAATAACATGCAGAGAATATATGTGTCATAGACCATGAATTGCACTTGTTAATTAAGTTCTCACAAATGTCTATTCAAAGCCTGTACTTCAACTGAAACCATTAAACCCCTGTCTCACGGTGCGAGTCGACCCACGAGTGACCCCGAGTTTAAAACAAATTAAACTTGTGGTAATCACGTACAATTAACATGGCGGGAACGTCGGAACTTGTGGACGCAACTTGACGACTTGTGGCGCTAACGGCAGGTACCCGGGAAACTTGTTAACTCTTGAAAAATTTTAAACGTGTTTAAAGATTTCCATGAGTCAAATTTACTCTTGAAGTTAAAATTTGAAACATTTAAACTCGTTGTAAGAACGTAGTGGCCCGTGAGTTTACCGTAGTGACTCTTGAGTCTACCGTGGGTTTGGCCAGAGTGCAAGAAGTGAAATGTTGAAGATCAGTAATCTCCGGAGAACTTGGATAGGTGAAGTTTCGGGTCGGGACCCTTCTTCAAACTTTAGACCCTTCTTTCACCCGAAACATCACCTGTCCATGTTCTCCACTGATACTGCCTGACACATTGAGTTACTCCAGCACTTTGTATTTTTTCGTAAACCAGCTTCTGTAGTTCCTTGTGTTCCAAAATGTAATGCTTTATAAATGTCCAGAGATGCTGCCTGTCCCGCGGAGTTACTCCAGCACTTTGTGTCTGTCTCCCTGGAGACCTCGTTTCCCCCGCAATGTGACATCTACCGTGCATATATTGCCAACTGATGTTTTGGCAACAGCAACATCATCTCCCGGTTAGCACACTCAGTGTTGCTGAGGCCTAGTTTATGTAGAGACAAGAAACTGCAGATGCTGGAGTCATGATCATAAAACACACACAAAGTGTTGGAGGAACTCACACAGCACTGGAGTAACTCAGCGGGACAAGCAGCTTCAGCGGAGGGAATGGGCAGACGTTTATTCCGCTTGAAAAGAAGGAACCCATTCCAAAATGTTGCCTATCCATTCCCTCTACAGATGCTGCCTGACCCGCTGGCTTACTTCGACACTTCATGTGTTCATGTCATAGGAGCAGAATTAGGCCATTCGGCCTATCGAGTTGCTCCAACACTTTGTGTTTCGCATAACATGCTAGCATCGGTGGTCCCCCATGTCTCCATATGACAGCTGGAAGAACTCAGCAGGTCATGGAGTCTGAAGAAGGACCCTGATCCAAAACCTCGCCTGCCTGTTTCCTTCCACCGATTTCATGGTCACTTCGATAAAACCCCACCGCCCCAGTTATTCCAAGTCCATTTAATTCCACGTGTCTCCATTTCATTCATTAAGTCGCCGGTACTGTCACATCGTTCGTTTTCGGTCAATACAACGGAACAGTCTGAAGAAGGGCGACGATAGACACAAAAAGCTGGAGTAACTCAGCGGGCCAGAGCACAATGTAAACGGAATGGAATCTCTATTAACATTCTGAGACTCTCTACATAATGGAAGTGATCACATTCGGCCCTACGAGCCAGCATTGCCATTAAATATGATCATGGATGATCATCCACAATCAGTACCCAGTTTCTGCTTTGATCCCTTGATTCCGTAACCCTAAGAAATTTAAACATGGGAGGCTTTTTAATAGTGAAAAAAAAACTGCATGGCATCATTTTTACCATGTGATGATTTTTCCACACGTCGGTAGTCGTTGTTGGCTCAAGAGTAACTCAGGAGGGGAACTTGGAACATTGCAGAAATGAGAAGTAAACGGCAAACTTAGTCACACCCGTGGGAACTCGGTTAAACTCTTGAACATAAACTTGGAATCTTGTACACAACCATGAGTCTGATTTTTTCTTTCACTCGGGGTCACTCGTGGGTCGACTCGCACCGTGAGACAGGGGCTATAGCATTAAACTGGAGAATGAACAGGACAGAGAGGCACTGGGGTTGGCCTTCTTACCAATAATGGATAATTAACATTTCCCCTTTCAACTCATGAATAGTTCTAAAATTGTTCTAAATTTACTCAGGCTTGGGAATGACTCAGGTTGCTATTTATTTGATAACTAAGAATGGTTTCTGAATTTTTAATTAAAATTTTGAAAAATTGATTTCTGTTTAGTTAGAATATTGCAGGATTAGTATGTATAAGGTCCATTCAGCTGAACTTAGCTCAACTGAACTTTTCTGTACAAAAATCTATACATAACTAAAACTCTGATCTTGTTATCTTCCAGTTTGCGCGGTCATTCTATTTACGCAAAAACGGAACGCGATAGCACTACAATTATTCGCCAGCTTAATCAACGTTCTCCTCTGCTGCGAATGCACCAAGAACGCCAGCGACCAGCGCCTGCTGTGCATCCTAATTGCATGCTGTGATTCCTCCAGGCCCTTCCCCTCTGGTCCTCCTCGCTGGCTCCTGGCCCCCTCCCCCGTGATACTCCCCCACATCCCCCGTCTTTTCTCCGAGCTCTCTCCAACCCCCCCCCCCCCGCCCACACCCTCCCGCCGCATCCACACACCCCTCCCCCCGCCTCCACACACCCCCACCTCCATATCCCCCTCCCCCTTCCTCCGCACCACCCTCCCCCTCCCTGCCTCCACACCCCCCACCCCCCCGCTTCCACCCCCCCCCCTCCCACCCACACACCCCTCCCTCCAACCACACAACCCTCCCCCTCCACCACCCCCCTCTCCGGCTCCACATTGCTCACTGCCCTGCCACAAACCCCCCACCCACCCAACCCTCCACCCACCCCACACCCCTCCCCTCCACTACACCCCTAGCCCCCACAACCCCCCCACCCACACGCACCTCTCATCCCCACACCCCCCCTAGCCACATCCCCTTCTCCCCACACCCCCCCACAAGCCCTCCCCTCCACAACTCCCCCTCCCCCACACACCCCCTCCCACCCCTCCCCCACACCACCACTCCCCCCACACCACCCTCTCCCCCCTCTTACACTCCCCCGCCCACACACACTCCGCCTCCCCTCCCACCCCACACTCAGCTTGCCACCCACCCTCCTTCCCTCACACCCTCCTCTCCTTCCCCCCCCCCTCTTCCCCTCCCACACATGAAGAGTAGGGGATGGGAGTGTTGGGGGATGAGGGGAAATGAGCCATGCCTGCACAGTTAGGGGCTATTGGTGAGTAGTGGAATATTGCGTTGGGGGAACGGGTTGCATTGGGGAACAGGTTAGTGGTGGAATATTGCGTTGGGGAATGGGTTGCGTTGGTGGACCAGGCCTCCCGTATGACTGGGACCCAATGGGTCCCACTTGGTCTAGTCTATCTTCTATCTATCTAGTGTTAAATAACTGCATCAAATGAACTTGAAGTGTTACTAGCTACTTGAACCTAACATTATTTGGAACATAACACTGGGCGGCAATAAGATATCATTGCAATGTTTCCTGTGATGTGCTGTTAAAAAATAGGTTACAGTATCCTTTACACTTACACAGCCCTTGACACAACACCACATGATGAAAGAAAACTCCTCTGCTGAGTAAACATGAAGAATTTGAAGCAATGTTTAATGCCGGTTGAGTCTGAAGATAACTTTTAATGTAAATGGCGATAGAGAAATCTGGTTCTGAGGAGTGTGCTGCGTCAATGAAGCCACACCCATTGAGAAGGAGTCGAGCAGTCTTGATTAGCACAGCACAAGCAACGTTTGGAGTAAAAATATAACATGAATAATCAGTGGGGTGGGATGGTAAAACCACCAATCACACTGTTTTAGGTACAGTTGGTGTAAAAGATTAGTGGAAACTTGTGGTGTCATGGAAAACTAATAACATAATTTCAAAATCTATCACAACTGCAAAACTTGTTTCTATTGCAAAAAGGAGCTTTAGCTTTACTTAGGGGGATGTATTCTTGGCAATAAATTCTCAACGGTCCCATTCATTTGGTACAATTTATGATAATTTTACAAGATATATACTTGGAATTGAAAAAAAAGATTGTGGTGGAAAAAAATTCCACTTCTCATAACTGCAAATAAATTTAACATGCACGGAGTTAATGGGCCAACTCATTCTCACAGAATCTACTGCCAACATCATTAGATTATTTGCTATTCATTTGAAGAAAAGGCTGCCAGTTTTACTTCACCATTACATTCTGGATTTTATATGAAATGAAATGAAGATTTTAATTTTTAGGCTTGTTGCACAATGCAAACAGAGATCGTGGCTTATTCTGGGCAGCTTCCAATACTTTTTTTTGTCTTCTGGAATAGACAAAGTAAGGCTTTCACATTTTGATGGAATAAACCTCCAGCTAAATTTTGTTTACTTTAGGAAAGAGATTTGAGTAACTTCTTTTCTACCATCAAATGAATGCTTTGTTCGTGTTGTTTTGGTAATTTATTTACATAAACAGAATAATATTCCATCCTTTAATACAAACTCTTGTGTAATTAAATTCCAACATATTGGTTTAGAAAAGTGCTAAACAGATTTTTCTGGCATTTGCCAGGTAATAAATAATTTTCCAGTGATTAAATAAATGCTACTCAACACGGCTTACTGTAGGTTGAATTTCAATTGTTTCTTTCCAGAGACGGAACAACATTGCTGCTTGGCTTCTGAAGCTGAATTCTTGGGGAAAGGGCTCCTGCTGTAAAGATTCAAATAAACTTGTGATAAGATGAGTCAATTTGCTGCTCAAAATGAATTCCTCCTCAAATATTTTATTATGTTTCTAATCATGTTCCAACCTAAAATGCTGTGTATTCTCTTGAAAATTACTTTTAGTGCCTTTCAGTTTGTTTTATTGACAATTTATCTATCCATGGAGACTAAAAGTAGATTAATATTAAGTGAAATTGTGCTCATATGTTACTAGTATCCAAATTAGTTGTTTGTATATTTCTATCATTTTGGTTAAGTGAAGGTCAAATGTATTTAAATAAATTCTTAATCTACGTTTAGATTATTTTTGATTAATGCTTTTTCTCTTCACCTTTTCCAGATTGAATGGCTATTTACTTATTCCTGTTTTTTTTTGTAGCAGTTACTGATTCAGTGTTTTTATTTCATCTTATTAGAGAACCCAACTGATTGCGTGTCATTGGATATTTTCTTCCCGCAAAGCAACAATGAGTTACTTTAATTATCTTGGGATTTATTGGACATCATTAGTTTTGACGTTGTAACATTATAATGTTAAAATCACTTCACAGTGCATTATTTACACAATGCACACCACTGAATGACATAGCTTAGTGTGAAATTACAACTTCTAGTGGTTAAAATATTTGAACTAGCTAGTCAAACATCAGGATCATCCAAGTCATTGTCTTGGCTCCGTGACAAACTCCATTCCCTCATCAGTGTTGTAAGCTCCCGTCTTTGTTTATCTTAGACTGCAATTTTGGAATTATGGCTTAAAACTGGTTACATTCTCAGTCACACGTGATCTCTATCTTCACATCCAATGCTCATCTCTTTCCTGGGTAGCTGTTTGTACTCCATAAAATTGATTTCAACCAAATGAATGACACCAGTATCCTGAATTACATCAAGATCTGTCCATTCATCACAACCATACTCTTCATCCATAAGGCTGTGGCTTACATATCAAATTTAACTGGTGCCTGTGAATAACTTAGGTTTATTATTAGTGGCATTGGAAGTGATCTTCATTGCACCATGTCACCTGTTCAATATGCATATAATGTTAACATTCCCCTGATTACTTAACATATATACTAAAAAGATATGTTTGGAGAGGAGGATCCCAATCCAAAAAAGTCACCTATCCATGTTCTCCAGAGTCACTGCTTGACCCATTGAATTACTTTTGCACTTTGTCCCCTTTTGTGTAAGCCAGCATCTGCAGTGCCTTGTTTCTAAGTTTGGACTATTTTGGTTGATATTATTTTGCTTATTTCAAACTTCAGAGACAACATTGTACTTTTCACTGGATTGTGGAAATTATGTATAATTTATGTTTTGTTTGTTGTCTTCTTCTTCTTCTTCTTCTTCTTCTTCTTCTTCTTGCGTATGGCACGCACAGCCTAAAATTGTAGGACAACTTGTTCTATTTGATGTTATTTGATTGTGCACGCCAGGTTGATTGCATTCGTTCAAACAGGGCGAACCACGTGAAGGTTGCAATCTCCCACCCCATTTGTTGTCTGAGTCCATGTGATGCAAGCAAGCAAATGAGATTTTCATTGTATCGGCACCTCACCATACTTGTGCATATGACAATAAATTTAAATTGATTTGCCTTGAGTTAGAAGTGATTTGAGAAGTATTCAGCAGCACACATTTCTGGCTGAATACGTCTATAGAGCACAAATAAAACAAACTTCACAAATATGTCATGTTACAGGTAAAGGAGACCTTGATTGGTACAAACAATTGGAAAAGAGTTGCATTATCAATTGTCTATTAAAGAGGAATAAAGTTCTGTGAACAGCAATTCATCTTATATTCTATTACTTTTACTTATCGGTTACTTTTTATATATCTGTAATAGTTTAGGGTCTAGACTATAAATTGACACAATAATCTTCAAAGAGATTATAAAAATGTTTGCGTCATATTCAGGCAGTTAAATATAGCAAAAAGTCCTTATCTGATTTCTAAGTAAGGATAAACTTCCAGAAATTATCCTTGTAAGGTGACATGATGGGAGTAAATCAGGAGAAAAATCTGAGTCAAAATTATTTAATTAAACTTTCAAAAGGTTCATTCAATTGTAAATGCATACCATTCGTTTGGTGGATATGTTTTAGTGATGCACAAATATCTCAGTTTGTAAAATTCTCCAGAATTATATTAACCTACCCAGACCATCTAAATTCTTTAGTTTCATACTGATGGAAATTCTTGCACTTGCTTCTGTGAATTTTGCCAGCCCTGCCTGGAACAAGAATCTGAATCAGAACCTTTAAACCTATTAGATTCGATATAGTTAGTGCTCTTTTAATCTTTCCCATCTCTTCCTTTTAAACTCCTGATATTCAGATCTCTTGCCCCTTCTACAGTTTAGTTTAGTTTATTGTCACAGTAACCGAGGTACAGGGACACGTTTTGTTGCGTGCTATCCAGTCAGTGGAAAGAAAAAACATGATTACAATTTACTTTTCTACTATATGCAATTTCACATTTTAAAGTCTTTCCTTTCCTCAGATTTGCATATACAATGTATGATTTATAAATGTACTCTTTCCCCCTAAACAGAATCCCTTGGCATTTTATATGGACATTAAAAACAAAAGAGTAACTAGGAAGAGGATAGGATCACACAAGGATGTAGGAGGTAACTAGACTAAGTGGGACCCGTTGGGTTCCTGTCACACAGGAGGCTTGGTCCCCCAACGCAATATTCCACCACTCACCCATAGCCCCCAACTGCACAGGTGCAGCTCATTCCCCTCATCCCTAGTTATCTCTCCCCCTCCTCTTCACCCTCCCTCTTCTTTCAACTCTCCCCCTCCCCTCCCCCAATCCCTCCCTCACCTTTCTCTTCCTCTCCTTCCCCTACCCTCAGTCATTCCCTCCCTCCATAACTCCTCTCCCCTCCCTACTACCTCCTGTTCCTCTATCCCCATCTCCCCCACTCCTCACCTCCCCCTACCACCCCCCCCAACTACCCCTCCCCACCTCCCCCACTGCTCTCTATTCCCCACTCCCTACCTCTCCCACTCCTCCCTCCTCTACTACCCCCTCCTCTCCCTCTATTACCCCTCCTCCCCAACTCTCCCTCCTCACCTCTTCCCTGTTCTTCTCCCTCTCCTCCTACCCTCCCCCAATCCCTCCCTCGTCTCTCCTTTCACCTCCCCTCAGTCACTCCCTAACTCCTCTCCTCTCCCTCTCCCCTCCTCTCCCTCTATCCCCTCTCCTCCCCCACACTTCCTTCAGGATCTCGAGGTTGCCGCTCCTCTCCCTTCTTGCGTGATCTGGAGGAGCATCAGCTGTCGGCGCTTTTAGAGCCAGGACTCGGATTGGCCCGGAAGCGCCAGCAGTTACGGCCGCACCGCCATGTGGGCGAGAGGGGAGTGTGGGGGAGTTAGTAGAAAAGACAGGGGAAGAGCCATGGGGGACAGAGAGGTATTGTGGGGGAGGTGCCCCCTCCCCAGCGAGGGGGACCAGAGGGAGCTGCGAGGCGTTGCGATGGCGGTACGTTTGGGATGCACAGCGGGTGCTGGATGCTCTCCTCCACCGGGATCTGATTCATCGCTTTCCGTTTGGCGACATCTGCCGCGCCGCGCCGCTTCCGGTCCCTCCAAAAATTGTGCCCAGTTAGAGACCTCTGCTGGCCATCCAGAGCCTCCCTCAGCTCCAGTGAAGACGCAATGGTGCAGGAAGGGGCGGACCGTCCCGCGGAGTGACAGGTGAAGAGACTAATCCGCACGCCGCTGACTGACAGCAGAGGAGTTCGATCGTGTTTTTTAAGATTTTTAAACCTCGCTAACTTTTACAATATACCACCGAGCGATACGAAACTTGTTGCATTTGCGGCACAGGAGAACAGTGAGTGAGCTGGCGAAAATCGTAGTGCTATCGTGTACCGTTTTTGTGCAAATAGAAAAAACACGCAAATCAGAATAGCACAAGATCAGAGCTTTAGAGATAGATAGATAGATAGATAGATAGATAGATAGATAGATAGATAGATAGATAGATAGATAGATAGATAGATAGATAGATAGATAGATAGATAGATAGATAGATAGATAGATAGATAGATAGATAGATAGATAGATTTATGCATAGTCAGAGTGTGTAGGCAAGCTACTAAATGAGCCCTTTGCCTATTCACCAAGGAGAAGGGTATTGAAGATAGGGTATACTAATGTGCTTGGGGGTTTTAAAATCTAGAAAGGGGTGTTAAGTCTCTTGGAAGATCAATATGGTAGACAGGTACCCAGGGCCTGACATAATCTATCCCAGGTTAATGTGAGGGGCTGGAGAGTACAGGAGCTTCGATGAAAGTCTCAGTTTCTTCTCTAGCACTGGCAAGGTCCCTAAATACTGGAGAATAGTCAATATTATTTCATTGTTTATAAAGGGGAGTAAGGATATTTAAGAAATTAATAGGCTTTACATTCAGATCAATAAACCAGGTGACTGGAAACATTTCCTGTAAGCTGATAAATAAACCAACCTACACTGCCACTTTGAAACATACTCATTCTTATCTTTATCTGCTCAAAACTTGACCCTTCATCAACCAAGCCTCACTATACCCAATGCCTCCCTGCCAATTTTAGAGCATAACTCTACTTTCAGATGAACTAAATGTAAAACTGAACAGAATTATTTCTATTAATGACAAAAATCGTAAATGAACTTTTAACATACTTGAAAATATAGCTTTCCAGGCAAATTAACATCAGGCAGTATGAGAAGTCTACCCAAAGCAGTGTCTGCATCAGTTACCTTCTGTTGCCCTTGTCCTCACTTACCTTGTGGTAGTAACTATTTGAAGTGTATGTTGTGGAAAAATAATTGAGAAATGGGTGATGTTTCTTTCCGTGCTGCATGACCCTATGACTATCTCTGAGAGCTGAACCATGACTTCTTAACCCCATTTATATAGTGAGTTGGATTCCTGGATGCAGAATCAGTTTAACATTTTTCAGGAATCTGGATATTGGGAAGATTCAGGGGCTGCTCTGGACCCTCCTCACATCATTCTTTTCCTTGGATTATCAAAACATAGCAGAGAGCAAGGAATTAATTGTTTCAGGAGTGAAGCACATAATAATTGCCAATGAAGAAAAAAATTACAATGCCATATAAGTTAGAAATACATGTTCCTTATAATACAATCTTTTCACCAGGGGCATTGAATGTAATAGAAATGAAGTGGATTTGACAATGAATCTTGACCAGGAAACTCATTAGAGCTGCTTTTGTTCCATTGTGAAATTTCGAAACTGCCGTGGAAATAGTGTTTGCACACAAAAATGAAGATTTCAAATGGATTTTCTTGGAACATATGACATCAGTTAGAAAATTGAAAATAAAATTCTGCTTGTTGTACTTTTTTTCATGTGTTTACTTTTGTAGGAAAAGATTGGCTTTCTGACTTAAAGCCAGCTGCGTATTATCTTTCTTAAATTAACTAGAATGGACCATTTCATGTGCCCTGTTTTTCATGGCAAAACCAAAGTGTGACAATCTGATTATTTGCTTTTAAAAAATGACTTGAAAACAGTTTTACATGATGTCTTTACACTAGTTACATACCAAGCATAAAGAAAGCTTTGAGGTTTCTGAATAAGTGTAGATAATTGTCAAGACTGCAGTATGGTCCATTGAAAATGATTGAGGTAGCACATAATCTGCACTGGATAAGGATACTATACTAATATTCCTGAAATATTCCTAATATCATTTAATTAACTTCTATGAACAACCCCAAATTCGTTTGTACTGTGATCCATACCAAATGTTGTTTATGTTCATAACTCATGGGAGCAGAATTAGGCCATTCAACCCTTCGAGTCTACTCCGCCACTCATTCATGACATATTTATCTTTCCTTTTCAACCCCATTCTCCTGCCTTCTCCCCATAACAATTGACACCATTACTAATCAAGAATCTGATAATCTCCACTTTAAAAATACCCATTGACTTGGCATCCACAGCCATCCGTGGCAATGAATTTCACATATTCACCACCCTCTGACTAAAGAAATTCTTCCTCTCTCCTTTCTAAAGCTACATCCTTTTATTCTGAGGATGTGCCCTCTGGTCTTAGACTCTTCCGCTAATGGAGACTGGTTTAGTATGTTTTTGATTGTTTTCCAATGGTATTCCGAGATATGAATTTGAATTAATTAAGAATTCAGTTAAGCTTTCAGCCGAGTAGGTTTTGAAAATCCTTTGTGCAACTCCATAGAAGATGATGCTGTGCAGTTGAAAATTGGCTTAAACCAAAGTAGGCCAATTTTGTGACCATTTGTCAGTGCCTTGCAGCCCACTAGCCATTTATTCTGGTGGGATTTCTGCAGGGTTTCACTTCCTTTCTGGTGTAATGAATACTTTGCCTGGAGAGACCAGTGGTAATGAAGTATGCAAAATTCTTCTCCAAAGTAAGTTTTAACCTCACTGGCCTGAAAAGCAATATTTCTGATCTATTTATGAAATGACATTTTACTAACCTTGCACCTCTTGAAGCCATTTAAGGGCCTACACCCAAACTATATTTAGTGCTCACTGAGATGTGTGATTTCCTACAAAATCCTATATAGCTCACAATGTACATTACTTGCTTTTCCCATGGAGGTCAATATCATATGTCTTCATCGATAGTTTGGTGGTGGTGAGAGTCAACTACTTTTAGTTCCTGGTTCTGCATATCTCTGAAAACCTGTCTTGGAACAAGTACATTCAGGCTTAAAGAAAGCCCGTCAATCCCTCTACCTCCTTAGAAGATTGAGGAGATTCGGTATTTCCATGAATATTCTCTTGATCTGCAGGTATACAATAGAGAGTATATTGACCTGGCTGCGCTGTGGCCTGTTTCAGCAAATCGAATGCCCAGAAACCAAGCAGATGATTAAAATGTGGTGAACACTGCTTGGTCCATCATGTGTACTGACCTCCTCACCATCAAAAGGATCGAGAGGAAGCACTGACTCAAAAAGGCAGCCACCAAAATCAAGGATCCACACCATTTTGGTCATGCGCTCATATCACTCCTTCCATTGGAAAGAAGATACAGGAGTCTGAAAACTGTAGCATCCAAGCTCAGGAACAACTTTTTTCCAATAACCATCAGGCTATTGAACACTACGAACTCCAACTAAACACAAGGGACTTTGAGCTTTGTTTTGTTTTGCACTATATTAGGTTTTTTATTTATTGATTTCTTTCTTTATTTGTTTATTATATAATCTATTGTGAACTATAATCTATTTGTTCACAAGCCAGATGCACTGCTTCAAGTAAGAATTTAATTGTTCCATTCCAATACATATGACAATAAAGCACTCTTTGACTCTTGAGCCTCCTAATTTCAGGATCATTCCTGCTGCTGCTGCTGCTGCTGCTGCTGCTGCTGCTGCTAATCTCTGCCACATCTCAGAACATGGTGTTTACTGCTGCATTAGGAAGGTGATGCAAAGTCCACACTTAAGGATGGGAAACTTCACCATCTTTTCCTTCATCCATCGTTATCAGATGGAGCAGGCAAAGATACATTGCCGACTGCCTCAAATTGCATTCATTCGTATACTTTATTCATCCCTTGAAGAGGTTTCCATGGCAACTTTCAGCCACAGGCATATCCTGCCATCACCCCTCCTCCCCATACTGCCCCACCTGTGGATGTACCCCTGAAGGGTCTCCATGGTGCACAAAGGAGACACCTTCTACAGGCACAGTTCTTCACCAACCTGCGCAGATTTCTGCAACTCACTGAGTGTACTCTCCGACCCCATGGCATTTTCATTGCAGCAACCATTAATTCACAATGCTGCCCTGTGGGTGGAATAGTGTCACTTGTTGAGTGGCATTTACCAAATTTTGAGGTGGCTGCAGGTATTTCACCCGTGAGGCTAAATACTGGCAGCTGCAAGAACTCAAGTACTCCATGATGAAACAGGCACAGTGTGGTGTAACACGAGGAAACCCACCACTCCTATTCTGCGAACATAACAAATGAAGATCTCGACATTCACAAAATGGAGTTAAGATGACCCAGAATGCTGTTTTATTGCCTTTAAAAAGTCACACCATTTTTAGAATTGAGTGCAAGATCTTTGTACTTTGTGTTAATGTGCTATTTATTAAATGTGAGTTTGGGAAACTGGAGAGTATCAATGTATATCAAAGAATTTTGCTGACAGTTATTTGGAAGGAAAGATTACCGCAGGCTTTCCGGTTGCAATTAGCCTCCACCTACGCAGCTGAATCACTTCACAGAAAAAGTCTTGAAATTGCTGCTAATCACACAATTAGTTTCTATTATTCGATAGATCATCAGGACGTATGTGTGTTGCTTATTTCAGAAGCCACGGGCCAAAGAAAACAAGATGCAAAGGGAAATATTTGGGAAGAAATAAATGTTTCTGAGTTTAAACTCCCAGCTCATGAATAAGTACATGTGAGAAAGTGCAAAATATCTGCACAATGTCCTTGGGGTGTTTTTTAGCAACTGGAATCTGCTGAAATTGCCTGAATTTTAAGAAATCAAAGGATTTGCAAATTAGAGGCCATTCAGATCATATATTTGACATTCCTCTGTGATTCCATCAGAGATAAAGTGAACAATGAAAAGAATTAGGTTAAAGGCCCGTACGAAGCTTTTCAAAAAGGGGGGTGGCATGACAGGATTACAAAAATGTTATGTGAAATAATGTGCACACAGCTTGAGGGCCCTGAAAGCTCTGGGGTTTTAGATGCTCTCTGGTGCATTCTGAGCCTTATTTTGGAGCATATTTGCACCATATTTATGACCAATATATCAGAAATAATTTTGGTTGAGGCAAGCATAATGAGTGGGTGGAATGGGATGATTGGGATCATTATTGTATGCATTTTTGTTTAAATCAAGAATTGTTGTCCTTGTTTTAATAATCAAGTTGTACTGTTGTAAAATGTTATGTAAAATGTTATAAAGGAGCATACAAAAACTGCAAATAAAATACTGTAAGTTGGTGCAGTAAAGAAGACCTTTTTTTAGAAAATGTTTTGCGTTGATTTGATTGCCTGTTACTGTTAGACTGTGTTAGTGTGTGCAGTGCACCTTTAATGGTCCTCCTGACCTAACAACCACATCACATCAACTTCAACATGAAATAGTGATGTGAATATAACATTTAGTTCGACTTCAATTTCCATCATGAAAATTGAAGTCAAACTAAATGGTGCATTTACATTACTATGACCGCTTTCAAACTAATCTATTTTACTGTCATACTATTATAACAAATTCTAGTTTCATGATGCCTCATAAACAAGATCACAAATCACATTTTAAACTCTCAAACATAATGTGATTGTGAATAATTGCAGAGCTGCCAAGTTTCACTGAGCATTTCTGTATTTTGATGGCTGAAAATTAGTATTTTGTTGGGGAAATCGGTGTTTCTCACATAAATGCAATAGAACGTACTGCACAGAAATTGGATTTTTGAAAATCAATATTTTGCATGCAACCTCATGTATTCTCAAATATTATTATGGTATATTAAAAATCAGTACTACTGAATTGTGAAAAGATTTTTGAAATGTGAATTTAAAATTCTTGATTTTGATTCCATAACATAAAAATGTATAATAACATTACATAAATTTCACAATTCATCATATAGTTTACCAAACAATCAAACATGCTGGCATGATGCTGCATAATCATTTACCCCTACTACTAATGCAAAGGCATTCATTGGCCTTGGCCTATATGCCATCGCTGGTTCCACAAATATAGCACCTCAGACCAGTTTATCCAGCATGGCAGTCCTCAGTTTGTTAATGCTGTCAAAGCATGTTTCGTTCCGCAGTACACTGATATAGATGGCCATGCTTCTACCTCTTCTTGCAGTGCCCCGTTTGGTCTCCCAAAGTGTGACTTTATCTTTAATGGCAGTCCTCAGTTCGTAAACGCTGTCCAAGGCCTGTGTCATTCCCGCAGCTAGTACACTGATGTTGGTAGCCCGACTTCTGCCTCTTCTTGCAGTGCCCTGTTTGGGCTCCCAAAGTGTGAGGGGATTAGCAGATAGTTCAGGGTTCCTCTCACAGACTTTGACAACACTCTTGGCAGACCAGCATACATTGCCATTTAGCAATTTTCCAGTTCCATTTTCTGAGAATGTAATTGTGCAAACCTACTCAACAATTTGTCCAAGTCATGGGCAAAGTCATAGGGGAATTAGTGTGTGTTGGTTGGAATAGGTAAAATTCTGAGGGGAGAGCGCGGGAGATGTCAGTGGGGGAATACGGGATGGATGTGAGGGAATCAGTACAGGATGAATGGGCGGTTCAGTACAGGATGAATGGGGGTGGGTCAGTACAGTGTGGATCGGGGGGTCTGAACATGATGAATGGGCGGAGCAGTGCAGGATGGATGGGAAGGGGGTCAGTACAGGATGAATTGGGGAACCAGTGTAGGATGGATGGGGGGGGGGGGGGGTGGCAGGAGAGTCAATGCGAGGTGGATAGGGAGATCAGTGCAGGATGAATAGATGGGGGAGTGGTAGATGAGGAGGGGAGCACAGGGGATGTCAGTGAGGATGTCAGTGAGGACTGAATGGAGGGGGGAATGGGGATCAGTGTGGGGTGGAGAGGAGGGGTCCCAGGATAAGAGAGGGTGGGTGGAGTGGGGCGTACAAGTGAGAGAGAGAGGGGAATGGGACAGAGGAGGTGGTGAGGAAGGAAGGTCAGCGCTCGTCGGACAACACCGGCATCATCGCCCCACTGCCTTGGCCGTCCCTGTCCACCGCCAAATGCCACCGCCAAAGGGGGAGGCAGTTGTGATCTCCTCGCCACCGCCTCCCCTCCTTCGCCAGCCAACAGGAAGGTGTGGGGCCGAGCGGTGCAGGTGCTTCAGACTGCAGAACGGGGCCTCCCCCTTCTTTCCTCCCTCCCTCCCTCCTCCCAGCCTCGGCGTGCGGGAGGGTTAGTTTTGAAAGCGGTTATCATCGTTGGTGGAGTGGCACTCAGCGGCCGCTCTGAGGGCTGGCTCCGATCCTCCGTCACCCCGCACTACAGCTGTCACCGCCGCCAACCAGAAACGTCACATTCCTTTTCTCCAGAGATGCTGCCTGAACCGCTGAGTTAAACCAGTTTTTTGTGTCTATCTTCGCTATAAACCAATATCTGCAGTGTCAAGCCGGGCAAAATGACACGGCTTTTAGGTTGCCTGGCGGGACTTTAGGTGTCCCTGCTCCCTCCCCTCCCCTCACATCCCTTCTCCACTCTCCCTCTTCTCCCATTCTCCAACCCCCCTCCCCCCCCCCCGCCAATATCCCCGATGCCCCCCATTTGTGGATCCAGCCTGTGACAGCTAGATCCCACTAATAGTACTGCACAAAGGCCACATCATCTGTTTTAGTAACATTGACTATGGGATAAATGCAGACTTTGGGAACAACACCCCCCACCTCCCCACCCCCGCCCCGTCGCCTTGCTTCAAAATGGCTGGTGGGTATTTGGACTCAGTGGCCAGAGCAGGTGAATGGCACGGGTACATTGACAACATTGCCTGTACCCAGTTGAAAAGCCCGCTGCCTCTGGGGGTTTGCACAGACCATTGGAAGAGAGATCTGCCTCTGGGACAACTCGTGGCCAACAGTTTAGTTCCCATGAGGACATTGGGGGTTCGAGACCAACCACTGGGGCTCCTGTGTCACAATTGGTTCAGAGATACAGTGTCCTTCGGCCCACCAAATCCACATCGACCAGCGATCCCCCGCACACTATCCTACACACGGTAGGGACAATTTATACTTATATCAAGCCTATCAACCTCGAGTTTGGGTTAGGGTTTCTTCCCGCGCTACAAAAGCACACAGGTTTGTATAAATTGTCCCTAGCGTGTGACGGATAGCGTGCGGGGGATCGCTGGTCGCAGGCTTGGGCCCGGCGGGGGGGAGTGGGTGGGGTGGGTGGGAGGTAAGTTAAGGCCCGCGGCTTGGGTGATAAAGGTGAGGGACCGGCGGGGGGTGGGAGGGATGCGAGGGAGGGGGGGGCGAGGGACCGGCGGGGGGGGGGGGGGGGGGGGTGGCGTGCACCCGGCCGCTGCCAAGACTGGGTTCAGATTCAGTCCTTCTCGCTTCCCGCCCGGCGACGGGAGAACAGTCCCACCGGACCGACCGCCAGCAGCAGACGGGATCCGTTGGCGAGGCACCACGGACGGAGCCGATGGACCGGGCGGGCATACACCGCACCCCCCCCCCCCATTGCCCCCAGCCCCGGAGAAACGGGAACTCCTTTTTTCCCCCCCGAAACATCCCGCATTGGACCCTTCGCGAGTAGTTTAACACCCCCGATATAAAACAAACAGATTCCCTCTCCCTGCAACGCAACGCAATATTTCACGGTCCCACTCACCCAGACTAGGCCCGGAGCATCGAGGAGATGCATTGAAAATGGCGGTGATCTGATCCCGCCCACTGCGCACGTGCAGAGGGACGGCATCATTTTGCGTCCCTTCTGCGTCTTTGGTCACCAGCTTCCGCCCCACTGCGCAGACGCGGATGGTCGCAAATATATTTTTTTACCAAATCATCCCGCGCGCCGGAACCAGAATTTCCCAAATATCACATAAATTCCTTCAAAGTGGAAACACTAATTGCGCTCCAATTTAAAAAAAAAAAGTTTTCCACAGAATGTTTTTTCCTCTGGATAAAAATGGGGGTGCAATCGCACCCAACGCACCCCCCCTTCAGACGGCCATGGGTTATGATTAAAATCAAACACACTACCAATGCAATAAATGCAATAAAAATTGCTTTGTAAACATGATCACAACTGGGGAAAAAAAGACTAAAAGAATGAACATTTCTAGTAACCACTGATATGCCCACAAATTGTACTGTATTTCACAGTAGGGCCTAAAGACAGGCCTTTGATGCATCGCAATATATCGTGCCCACCTTCCAGATCCAAAATCACATGTCCTTTAGCTCCTTCGTCATGCAGTGAAATCCTAATACAAAAAGAAAGTTCAAAAGTATTGATGACAATGTATTTCAGATATTTATGGCCATCAGAACTATTCACTGCAGGTTAATTCACTGCAAGATATGTTCTCTCACTTTCTAATCAGCTGCATGGGAATGCTTATGGTTTCTATTTATCTGGGAAAATAGAGGTTGGAGCCTGTTCTGTATTCACATGCAAACATTCAGAGAAAAATCTTGCCTCCCTCTTCTGGATTTCCCTGTGCCCCATACTATATAAGCACCAGATTGGTCTTTCCTAGCCCTAGGTTACTGCTTTCATTGTCCTTTGTACTCTCAGGGAAGGTTTGGTTTAAGTCCCTTAAAGTGCAATTGAGATTAAAAATTCATAATGGAGAAGGGGTGGCGATGCTTGGGGGCAGTGGTTTGAGAGATGGCTTTCCTCTTTGCTTTGAGTAACTAAAATACGTATTATAAAACATACCAAAAAATTGCAACATTTCTCTGGAACACTTTGTTGAATCCCACTTGTAATTATGTCCCACGTAAATATTTTGAATACTCGTAATTTTTCATCAACTGTTTAAAGAAATTCTAATCAAGCACTTCCGTGCTTTCAATTGTTTAGTAGCATTTAAATTATTCCAACTATTTGTGGTTAAATGCTTATGTAATTTCCTATAAACCACTTGAAATTTTGGTTCCAGGGATTAATGATTAATTTCTCATATTAATCTATTGAAATCATTTGCATAATCTCATAACCTGGATAGACAAAATGAATCAATAGTTGCATGTTTTTTTTTACTAGTATATTGTGACCGATTAAGATTTTATCTTTCATCATTATTATTCAACATGGTACTTAGAAATGAGGTGCAGTCCATACTTTAGTAGGAACAGCAGATACTGGAATCTAGAGCAACAATTTGCTGGAGGAACTCAACGGGTTAGGCATCATTTGTAGGGGGGAGATCTTTGGATTCCTCCCACACTCCAAAGACATAGCTTGTAGGTTAATTAGCTTGGTATAAGTGTAAATTGTCCCTAGTGTGTGTAAGATGGTGTTAATGTGCGAGGATTGTTGGTCAGTGCGGACTTGGTGGACCGAAGAGCCTGTTTCAGTGCTGTATCTCGAAACGAAACGAAACAAAACGAAACAAACTAAACTAAACTAAACTAACTAAATTAAACTAAACTAAACAAAACAGATAGCTTCCTTTATGGTTCAGGACCCTTCACCTGGATTGGAGGAATAGAGGGGAGATAGACAGTATAAAGAGGAGAAGGGGAGGAGGAGCCATCTTGGTGAACGGCTGCTAGCCAGCAGCCGTCCGTTTTAAATTCATTTTTTTAATAGTTTTTAGTGAGTCCTGTTTTTTGTTTGTTGGGGATATGGTATTTTTAATGTGGGGGGTAGGGGTAAACTTTATTTCTAGGTCCCTACCTGGTCGGTGTGGCAGCCTTTTCTCCGGGCTGCCCGTCGACCCGTCCTCGTGGCCTACCAGCGGGCTTGGAGCGCCGTTTCCTGGCGGGGACAGCCCAGCACCTCGGTCTCGGCGGCGGCACAGCGTTGGAGCGCTGGAGCGGAGCGGAGTGGAGCGGGCGATGCCTTGCCTGGGTCGCCGCGCTGGAGCGACGCGCTGGAGCGACGCGCTGGAGCTCTGGCGAGCTGGACCGCCGAGAGCAACATCTCCGGGCTGCGGGTCTGCGGAGCGGAGAGGCGGCGGTGCGGAGAGGCGGCGCCGACGTTTTCATCGGGAGCCTGGGAGTTCCAAACCGGCGCGGCCTTGTCGGCTTCGGCAGCCGCGGGCTCCAACCAGGAAGCGGCCGTTCCAGGTGGCCCATCCGCCAAAAGGACTCTCCCGACGCCGGGGCAAGACCACCCGGTGAGAACGGCCAGGGACATCGGGCCTCCGTAGAGGCAATTGCGGTGGCCTCAATAGACCTGACTTTGGGGTGAACATGGGGTGGGGACTGGACATTGTGCCTTGTCCCACACAGGTATCCACTGTGGGGGGATGATTTTTTTGTCTAATTGTAGTCCTGTAGGTCTGTGTCCAAGATGGCTGCCGTGAAGAGAGAGTGGACGCTGGCGCGCTTTGGCTGCCGCTGCTCTCTCTTCACACTGTGTTTTTGATTTTCTGTTTTTGGGTTGAATTCTGTTTTTAATTTGTGTCTCTGTGATGTCTTTATTACTTGTTATATTCCGATTATATGTTTTTATTCCGATTACTATGTAAGGTGTCCTTGAGATGTCTGAAAGGCGCCCATTAAATAAAATGTATTATTATTATTATTAAGGGGTGGAGTGGGACAAGAGTTGACCTGGACCCACCCACCCATTGACAGTTCTTGCCCCCGCCTCTCCCTCCTTCATCTCCCTTCTGTTCTTTCAGTCCAGATGGAGGGTTACTGTGTCCAAAATGTTGATCACATCTTCAAAAATCTACAAGATCTCGGCATAAGTGAATATTCAGTGGGAGGACAGTAATTAAAATGGTCATTAATGTTCTGCTGCTGCTTAAAAAGGAAGGGTGTACTTTCTACGCCAAAAAATAAAAATCTCAGGGAGTCTTTAGGGATCTGTTTTATTGTTTGCTATTCACTGTAATATTTGAGCTCTGTTCCAGCTGGTTCGGGTTCTGGTTGATGACTGCGCAAACACCTCATCAGTGGTTATCTCGCGCAGGTCAGAGTGAGTAGAGTAGCAATTAAATTTTGAAGTGGGCCTTTTTGACCAAGTTGAGGAGATCTAGTCACTCAATCCCCTTTTTAAATGACTTAACATCGGGAGCAGCACGTGTGTTGGGTGGTAATCTATTCCATTCCCTTATCGTCTTTGGGTAACAGGAATATTGGTAGCATGGTTTATTGAAATTTAGCGAGTTGATGATGTAGGGATCGTTATTTTGTCGTTTCATGGCAGTTGGTGCTCTGGAATGACGGGAGATTTGATGGTGTGATTTTGTGAATCTCCTTGTAAATTGCTATGTCTTAGCCCGATTCTGCAGAGCTCTAGGGTATCCCATCCTAGAGAAATCAGCATATTATTCACGCTTGATTTGCGCTTGTAGTCATTATATACAAAGCGGGCTGCTCGGCGTTGTACTTTCTCCAGGGTGATCTTGATGTTGTTGTTGAAAGGATCCCATATGGCTCCACAATACTCCAATTTGGGCCTGACCAAGGACTTGTAGGCATTCTCTTTGACGGATGTACTACATGCGTGAAAATGTATTTTGAGTAGGCCGAGAGTTCTATTTGTTTTGTTGGACACTTGACTAATATGCGTCGCCCAACTTAAATCTTTGCTTAGGTACACAAAAATGCTGGAGAAACTCAGCGGGTGCAGCAGCATCTATGGAGCGAAGGAAATAGGCAACCTTTTCAGGTCCTAAACCCTTCTTTGCTTAATTTGACTGCTAGATATGGGTGATGGTCGACAGCAAGCAATGTATGGCCATATTGTATTCCGATAAAAGCGGTTTAATCTTGTGTGGGACATGCATGGTATGACATTTGGTTGTATTGAATGACATCTGCCAGGTTTTTCCCCCACTCACACAGAGAGCATCCAGATCCTTCTGTAAGGACAAGCTGTCTTCTGGTGTTTTAATCTCTCTATAAATGATGCCATCATCTGCGAAGAGTCGAACTCTGTGGGTGAACTGCATTTGGAATGTCATTGATATACAGTAGGAAGAGCAATGGACCCATGACAGTCCCCTGTGGTACACCTGATGTCACAGAAGTTTCAATAGACGTCTCTCCCTCCAAGAGAATACGCTGGTGTCTCCTTGTCAAAAAGATCTCAATCCATTTTAAGAGTTTGCCGTCTATTCCTACATGGTTGAGCTTGTACAGGAGCCGCTTATGGGGAACCTTATCAAAAGCCTTACTGAAGTCTCATATAATCTGGTCAATCTGACCCTTGTTATCGAGTGACCTGGCTAGATCATTGATGAGTCCCGCCAGTTGGGTTTCACATGATCGACCCTGTCTAAAGCCATATTGGTGGTTTGTTAGTACCTTGTAGAAGTCAATATGGTCCATAATATGTCGGTGGATTATATGTTCGAGAAACTTGCATGGTATGGAGGTCAGTGAAACTGGGCGATAATTTGCAGGATTTATCCTATCTCCTTTTTTTATAGATGGGGACAATGTGGGCATTCAGCCAATCTTCTGGGAATTCTCCACAAACCACAGACTTCTGAAAAATCTTTTGGTAGACTGGAGCTAAGTTTGCTGAACAATTCTTCAAAACTCTGGCTGGTATCTGGTCTGGCCCTGATGCCTTCTTTGGTTTTATTTCTTCCAATAATTTCTGCACCCCGTTCGGTGTTACCTTAAGATCTGCAATTTTTGGAGTTTGTTGTGAGTTCAATGATGGGAATTCATCTAGGTTTACTTCAGTAATAACAAACAAAGCTGCTGGTTTAACACTTCGGCCTTGTCTGCTGACAAAGATACTGTCCGCCCCATTGATGTAAAGCTTGAGATTCCAAATACTTCCTGGCTCGTTTTCTTGATGTAATTCCAGAAAGGCTTTGTGTCTTCTGATTTTAAACTTTCCCCTATCACATCATGGATAGATTCTTGATGCACTTTCCTGATTTGTCTGTCAGTTGAACGCCGACATTTCTTATACTGAGTATGTTTTAGCTGCTTGGTTTCATCGTGTAGCTTGCAGTTAGCCAGCAACCTTGCCTATCTTGTCGATTGTACGATGAGTCAACACAACTTCCTTTGTAATGTGAAACCAGTCAGTTTCCTACAGTTAATGTAGACTGTGTGATACTGCAGTTGATAATCCTGTCTACTGACTGTACTTTCTGATTCGTGCTGGAAAGTAAATTGAGAAAAATTAGAAAGCAAAATGAGTCTGGAGATAGGTCTCGACCTGAAACATCACGTATTCCTTTTCTCCAGAGATGCTGTGTGCAAAACCAGCTTTTTGCAAAATGCGAAATAACTGTGAGATTTTTTTCAATGTCTGAAGAAAGGTCCTGACCCAAAATGTCACCTATCCTTTTTCTTCAGAAATTATGCCTGACCCGCTGAGTTACTCCAGCACTTTGTGTTTATCTTTGATTTTACCATGCTGACTAAAGAATGGCTAGTTTAGGAATTCAGACAAAAATTAGGCCACAGGATTAAACCTAATTTTCAAATCTAGAACAAAAATCACAAGCAGAGGCTGGAGGATAATTAAAGAGAGAGCAATATGTTTAAGAAAGAACTGCAGCTGCTGGAAAAATCGAAGGTAGACGAAAATGCTGGAGAAACTCAGCGGGTGAGGCAGCATCTATGGAGTGAAGGAATAGGTGACGTTTCAGGTCAAGGCCCTTCTTCAGTCTGATGTGGGGGTGGGGGGCGGGAAAAAGAAAGGAAGAGGCGGAGGCAGTAGGCTGAGGGAGATCTGGGAAGGGGAGGGGAAGGAGGGAAAAAGCAAGGACTACCTGAAATTGGAGGTCAATGTTCATACCGCTGGGGTGTAAACTACCCAAGCGAAATATGAGGATCTGCTCCTCCAATTTGCGGTGGGCCTCACTCTGGCCATGGAGGAGGCCCAGGACACAAAGGTCGGATTCGGAATGGGAGGGGGAGTTGAAGTGCTGAGCCACCGGGAGATCGGGTTGGTTAATGCGAACTGTGCGGAATTGTTGGGCGAAGCGATCGCCAAACCTGCGCTTGGTCTCACTGATGAGGATCAGTTGACACCTAGAGCAGCGGATGCAATAGATGAGGTTGGAGGAGGTGCAGGTGAACCTCTGCATCACCTGGAAAGATTGCTTGGATGTAGTCGAGGGGGAGGTAAAGCTATGTGTAGCATTTCCTGCGGTTGCAAGGGAAAGTACCAGGAGAGGGGGTGGTTTGGGTGGGAAGGGCCAAATTGACCAGGGAGTTGCGGAGGGAGCGGTCTCTGTGGAAAGCCAAAAGGGGAGGAGATGGGAAGATGTGACCAGAGAGAGCAATAGATATCTTTCAGTTAGAGCTCTGAGAGAAATACATGTCATGCTTTACTGAGAAGTCTAATGGGCCTGTCCCACTTAGGCTCATTTTTAGGTGACTGCCGGTGACTGTCATAGTCATAGCAGGTCGCCATAAAATCAGCGACTGTAATAGTCGTAGCAGGTAGCCATAAAATCGGTGACTGGACCCCCCTACGACAATGTCTACAACAAGCTACAACAACCTACCACCTAGTCGGCGTCACGCTATGGCAAGCTACCGACAACCGGCGACCCATTAAGACGTCCACCTATGACCACACCTACAACAACCTACAACCACACAGGTGACAACCAAAGTCAACCTACGTCCACCTGTCGGCGACAACTGAAGCCAACTGAAGACAATTCACTCGCCGGTACCTGTCACCGGTTGACATAGGTTGTCGCCAATGGAATTCACCAAAGTCAGCACCGGCAACAATCTACATCATCTGGTGACAACCTACGACAGCACCTATGTCAGGAAAAGTCAAGCTACGCTCATTGGTGTCAACTCACTGTCGCCGAAAATTTTTGAACATGTTGAAAATCCAGCGGCGACCAGAAAGACACTACGACTCTTTGGGACGACTGAGGAGACTACTCACGACCATACAGGCGACACCCCGGTGACCATGTGGTGACAGCCTAGTCGCCTGTAGTCGTCTAAAAATGAGCCTAAGTGGGACAGGCCCTTTAAGCATAAAGGCTGCTCAAGAGTGGCCTCCACGTACTCGAGGCCTCTTGGGCGACCTAATTGGCGAGTTTAGAAGAGTTTGAAAAAATGACATGTTGAAGACCTCTTTCGACCATGTAGAAGACCTCCTTCGACCTCCTTCGATTATGTTGAAGACCAGCTTCAACTAGCTACGACTAGCTACGACTAACTTCGGGAAAATTGGACACCGAACAGTGGAGGGCGAAGACGACCTCCTTCGATCTCCTTCGAACTCCCTTCGACCTCCCTTCGACTATGATGAAGACTATCTACGACTTCCTTCGACTATCTTCGACTACCGTCAATTACCTACGACTAACATGCCGACCTACTACGACTAAACCTACGAGTAAAAAAAGTATCGATTTTTTCCATGGCGACCTTGTTTTACTCGCGGGCATTTTTTAACATATTGAAAAAAACGCCGCGACCTAGCTGAGGCCTCAAGTACGTGGAGGCCACTCTTGAGCATGAAGGAGAGTTATGAAGACCTCCTACGACCTCGTGTCGACCATGTTGCGAGTATGAGTCTAGGGTAAACTCGCCAGAACTTGCGGATTAGGTCGCCCAAGTGGGACAGGCCCTTAACAATGTTTCCCAAAAATATGAAAGCTGTTCTATGCATCAAGCATCCAGAAGGTATTTATAGGGACCTTCCTTTGAATAAACCCGCTGAATAGATGTAGATCTGGTAACCGAAGGTTACAAGAGGTTAAGCTTACACAGAGATAATTAACTTTCTATGCGATTCAATTGTTGCTGATCATGCATCATTAACATCATAGATCTGTCATGCCAAGATAAACAAGTGACCAGAGATAAGGTATAGTTAGATAGGTAATTTGAAGTTCCACATAATTAAATGTGGCAGAAAGGGAAACTTTTGCAGAAACCTTTGTGAGATTAAATCCTTTGGGTAGAGTTTGCCACAGAGCATATTGAAATGGTCTGTGGGAGAGAAAAAAAAACAAGGTTGTGGGCTAAATTCCTTTCTCTTGCTTTATGTTGGTTTCTGCAACAAAAACTAATGACACCATGCTGAATTCTAAGGCGTGAAATTAGCTGAGAATTAAGTCATGTACATCAGTTCAATAATTAAACCTATTCGCCAAATTTGTCACTTTCTTACAATTGGTGCACCCATTAAACTGCATATTTGTAGTCTGTTTTACTACCAGCAGCCCTTTGGGAAACTTTGGCTAGATAGTGAGCTGGAATGGACTGGACTATGGTCGGGAGATGGCCACAGATTACCATGAAATTATATAAAGTTAGGATGAGCTTTTTTATTCCTCCTGGCTATACATCAATATTATCAAAATTGATCTAACCTTTTTGGTTCATAAAGGGGCACATTTATTTAACCTTAACTGAGCCAAACACTTGCTCCACTCAGGTAGTCCAATACTTAGGAAGGGACCTAATATTACATGTGTACAGTGCATAATACTCATTCTAGATGGATTTTAGATGGCTTCTTACAAGGATTTTCCCCCCCAAAACCCATTATTACAATTGGGGCAGTTAATTGTTTACTGCGACTGTTGTCAGTGCCTGGTTTTATGGTGAAAATTGTATTTGGCAGTTAATTTTACTCCATGAAAGGTATAATCATATCTTAAATAATAAGACTGCATGCTTCTTTAGATAAAACTTCACTGATACCTTTATTAGTCAAGATGAAATTCTTGATAAATATTGTGATCTTGAAGCTGCAGACTCTGCAGCATTGGTTACCCATTTACATTCAGAAAAACTTTGAGCTAATCCTTATCAGATGTATGCTGTGGACTCCCAAAGATAATTAATCATAGGTGGCAATGGATCACAGGGCTAGATTTTGTATGATCTGGGCAAGAGTCTAAATGCCTGGAACAGGACTTGTTGGCACAATAGGTTTGAATTAAGACTGAATTTAATGCAACACAATTCTTTAGCAATCTAGCTGATGACAAAAAGACCAATTCCAAGAAGTAGAAAAATATTCCATCCATATCCATGTGCATTCATAAAAGCTCTCAGTTCCTTAAAGTTCTCTTTCCAGAGTGAAATCATTATTGTACAACAAGAGCGGCTTGTGTGGCGGTGCCTAACGGCAGCGGCTCGACTGCAGTCCATCTGTCTTTTTTTAATTTTTGTCTCATTAAATGTATGTTTTGATTCTAGTTTTATTATTATTTTTTAGCTGTGTATATGTGGGGGGTGGGGGAAACTTTAATCTCTTCCCTGTTCGGGGACCCGACTTATTCCCTGTCGGGTCTCTGATGTCGTTGGGCCTTACATCGTGGAGCTGGCGGCGGCCGGAACCAAACTGAGGGCTCCAGTCGCGGATCTTGCGGACCTGCCATCACGGAGCTGGCTGACTTTGGAGTAGGAGGAGCTGTGGTGGCGCGCGGCTGCAACCTGACTTCGGAGCTTCAGAGGCTCCGGCCGCAGGCCCTGTGGAAGGTAACATCGGGAGCTCGTAGGTCCCTGGTGGGAGACCGCTTTTTGGAGCTCCGGAAACGGCAACTTCTCCCGCTGGAATCGCCGGGTGAAATGACTTGGAGAGGGGCCTGGTTTCGCCCGGCGCGGCTTAACAGCCGTGGGACTTACCATCGCCACCGGGGGCTTTAACATCGGGAGCCCCAGTTCGCCTCGATGTCGCAGTTGGACTGCTGGACCGCGGGAGAAGAACAAGGGAAGAGATAAGACTTTTGCCTTCCATCACAGTGAGGAGGTGTTGGAGATTCAATGTGATGGATGTTTGTGTAAATTGTGTTAAGTGTGGGTCTTGTTTTTTTTTGTAATTGTTAAGACTGTAGAAATGCAATTTCATTCAAACCAAGCTGTTTGAATGACAATAAAAGGCATTCTATTCTATTCTATATTATTTACTAACATTGTAAAAAGAATGAGGAAAATAATGTACAGCATCCAATACTGATGGATCCATTAAAAATTAAGTCACATTCTTTGCTGTTTAATTTCCAACAAGCTGAAATACCTTGGATCTTTTACTCTACACTTCATGGGCGTTAACAGCTCCACTGATAATATTTTCCCCTCAAACCTTGATAGAGACCTAAAAAAAAACATTACTTTCAAGCTCCTAATTAAAAATTGGGAAAAAAACCTCAAATAATTCAACTCCCTTTTGTTCCTGATGCATGTCATGAATTATCCGTTTCTTTCAGGAGGACTCTGGTTTGCCCTCTTGAACTTAAACGAGTAGAGTAACAGCATTGTGTGCAGGAAGGAACTGCAGATGCTGGTTTAAACCGAAGATAGACACAATATGCTGGAGTAACTCTGGCAACTCTGGCTGGCATCTGGAAGATGCTGACAGCATCTCTGGAGAGAAGAAATGGGTGACGTTTTGGGTCGAGACCCTTCTTCAGACTGATGTCAGGGGAGAGGGAGTTATCAGGTAACAGCATTTATCCTTTCAACTGTGATACAAAACCTCCAGTCTGTGCAGTAATTGCAAAAAAAAAGGCAAGGGCATTATTCAGAGGTAAAACACTAAAGTAGAGCTTACAATGTCATTCTGTTTTCCTATCACATCATTGCTAATATCAAATTTTTTAAAAAATCATTATAAAACTACAGAATGCTGTACACATGAACTCTAAATGTGTGAAGCAATGAAATAAGAGAGCATCAGCCAAAACTGGGATGGAGGACGTTGTGCGTTATATTTGTGATTCCAGAAGGCTGGTATCCCTGTTGTATATTAAGTTCAAAGAGGACCCAAATATCCTGCCAAGTTTGACATCAGGCTGCAATAAACAGACAGGCAGGAATAATTTACCTTTTGTTTCTTTAAAGTCAGTCAACTTAGACAACTACAAACCACAGGCCTGAAATGAAGAAACTGAATGTTTCCTTTGATCATTCTGCATGATATAAATTGTCATATTTTAATAAGTAGATGCACTTTGTCTGCAGTCTTCATATCAACAGAATACCAGACTCATTTATATGTAGTTCTAGAAAAGAAAATGTTGCATAATAAAAATCAAGATAATAGATAGTTGGACCTAAAAATAATTTAAATGATACAATAAAATGTTAATATATAAATCAAATTCAGCTTTTACATTTTCATTCAAAATGCAGACAGAACAGAATTTTGCTTTGTCTTCCCCTTTTCCAACTAAAAGTGACAGATTTCTCTGGTGCTGCTATGATAACTTGTTTCTTACATTTCAACATTTACTAAAGCTGAGTGAAAGAAAACATGCAGATCCTGTGAGAGCAAGTAACACAATTTACAGTTGAAAACGGTCACAGGGGTAAACTTCCACAGCACCAATTGAAAGGTGTTAATCCTTTTAGTTTTAGGCAACAAATGCTTCCTACGTTAGCTTTCAGTGCCCTCTCAAAGCGAGAGTGCTAACAGGGGTTGAAGCTCTGTTCCCACATGTTAGCACAGATATACACAGATACACACCAAAAGCAGAGAACATGTGTGACTGGAATAGAAGTCAGTGCAGCTTTCTGCCCTTGTCCTGGATTTAATATGGAGCTGTGAAAGGTCTGAAGATACCAAAAGTTCATGCATCAAACCTGACAGTGTTCCAAACCATTGGAAGTGTGTTATTTCTAATCCAGGAGATAGCTTTGAGATATGAGCCATTAAAATTCAGAGCAGAGCAGATTCCTCAAATGGAAATAGCTTTCAAAGTCCCCTTACTGACCTTACTAATTATCTAATTTCTTTCTTTGCCAGTTTTAATTTCTTGGCATTGCCACATTAATTATTGCTTTGTATTAGAGGGTTAGTTGACGCCTTCTGTTTTGTTTCACATTTGATTGCTGAGCTCCATCATTTAAAGGACCCAGTGTGTCACAGGTTGTTCCTTCTGCCCGTTGGTCAGCAGCACCTCTCTGCCTTAACTCATCAAGAAACATCGCAAAAAAAAAACAACTAAATAATCTCGGCTGCAACAACATTTCCGCACCTGGCCAGAATTCCTAACTTTACGGTTTTAGTCCTTGAAACGCAAACTGGGAATGTACCAGCTGCATCTAAACCAGGAAGCATGGCAACACGGAATAATTCCCTTCTTTCTTTGTACCAGCAGCAGCAAATGTGCTGGATATTATGTACTTGATACTCCCAATAGGGCAAAATGCAGAGCATAGCAGACTCCGCAAATGGAAATAGCCGTAAAAGTCCGCTTACTGACATTTCATAAAATGATTGGGATTAACATCTACAATGTATTCTTCACCAAAGAGCTGAGGAACTACAGAAAAGAATCATATTAGCAAATGTCTCCAGTTCGTCTGATGATTTCATATCTCCTTACAACTCAGGAGTAGGTCATACAGCCCATTGAGTTTATCATTGCATTCCCTACTCATTTCCCTCTAATGTATTCCCTCGCAAGATTTTGCAATACTCTCTGATTTCCCACCACCCGACCATGCACATAATAATTTACAGGAGCTAATTAACCAACTATTAAGCATAACTTTGTGGTCTGCGGAGAAACTGGAGCAAATCCAGGTGATCATAGAGCAAATGAGCAAATTCTGCACAGTCCACACCAGAGCTCAGTATCAAACTTCGGTGATTAGAGTTGTGAGGTGGCTCTATCACTCTGCCTTCAATATGCCAATGGCAGGTAAGTAAAATAACTTGCAGAAATGTATCACTAAAACAACAAATATAAAGACATTTTACATTGAAGGTCACCAATTACTGTAGAAATCTCAAAACTAAACTCAACTAAACTAAACTGAGTTGAGGCCACCTAAGTTGGAAAGGTTGCAGAAGAAATTCACCAGTCCAGTTAGACTTGAGTTGTAGGGAGAGGCTAGATAGACAGAAATGTTTTTCTTTGGAGCATTGGAGGCTCAGTGAGGGGGGGGGGAATAAACTGACAAAGGAAGCCAGAAAAGTGGATACAATTACAACATTCAAAGGGTATTTGGACTGATATGTGCATAGAAAGGTTTTAGAGGACTAAGGGCCAAATGCAGTCATATGCGAGTTGCCCATAATGGACAAGGTGGATCTAAGGGCCTATTTCTGTGCTCCATGCCTCTATGGCTGTATGACTCTAAAGTAGAGCAAGCAAACCCTCACAGTCATAATTATTTGAATCCTATTTGACATGAATCAAAGTTAAAACTATATTGAGTAATCTGGCACACTTTTCATAGAAATATAGAAACATAGAAACTAGGTGCAGGAGGAGGCCATTCGGCCCTTCGAGCCAGCGCCGCCATTCATTATGATCATGGCTGATCTTTCCTTATCAATAACCTGTGACTGCCTTCTCCCCATACCCCTTGACTCCACTAGCCCCTAGAGCTCTATCTAACTCTCTCTTAAATCCATCCAGTGACTTGGCCTCCACTGCCCTCTGTGGCAGGGAATTCCATTAATTCACAGCTCTCTGGGTGAAAACGTTTTTTCTCACCTCATTCTTAAATGGCCTCCTCTTTATTCTAAGACTGTGGCCCCTGGTTCTGGACTCGCCCAACATTTGGAACATTGTTCCTGCATCTAGCTTGTCCAGTCCTTTTATAATGTTATATGTTTCTATAAGATCCCCCTCATCCTTCTAAACTCCAGTGAATACAAGCCTAGTCTTTTCAATCTTTCCTCATATGACAGTCCCGCCATCCCAGGGATCAATCTCGTGAACCTACGCTGCACTTCTTCAATCACAAGGATATCCTTCCTAAAATTAGGAGACCAAAACTGTACACAATACTCCAGATGTGGTCTCACCAGAGCCCTATACAACTGCAGAAGAACCTCTTTACTCCTATACTGAAATCCTCTTGTTATGAAGGCCAACATTCCATTAGTTTTCTTCACTGTCTGCTGTATCTGTAAGCCAAATTTCAGTGACCGGTGTACAAGGACACCCAGGTTTCGCTGCACCTCCCTGTTACCTTAGCTAACCCCATTGAGATAATAATCTGCCCCCTTGTTTTTGCCGCCAAGGTGGATAATCTCACATTTATCTATATTATACTGCATCTGCCATGCATCTGCCCACTCACTCAACCTGTCCAGGTCACCCTGCAACCTCCTAACATCCTCTTCACAGCTCACACTGCCACCCAGCTTTGTGTCATCTGCAAACTTGCTAGTGTTGCTCCTAATTCCCTCTTCCAAATCATTAATATATATGGTAAACAGTTGCGGCCCCAAAACCGAGTCTTGCGGCACTCCACTCGCCGCTGCCTGCCATTCTGAAAAGGACTCTTTGCTTCCGGTCTGCCAACCAATTTTCAATCCATGTCAACACCCTATCCCCAATACCATGTGCTCTAATTTTAGTCACCAGTCTCCCGTGCGGGAACTTATCAAAGGCTTTCTGAAAGTCTAGATACACTACATCCACTGGCACCCCTTCATCCATTTTACTTGTCACATCCTCAAAGAATTCCAGAAGATTAGTCAAGCATGATTTCCCTTTCATAAATCCATGTTGACTTGGACTAATCCTTTTACTGCTATCCAAATGCCCCATTATTACCTCTTTAATAATTGACTCCAGCATCTTTCCCACCACCGATGTCAAGCTAACTGGTCTGTAATTCCCCGTTTTCTCTCATGCTCCTTTCTTGAAAAGTGGGATAACATTAGCTATTCTCCAATCCACAGGAACTGATCCTGAATCTATTGAACATTGGAAAATTATCACCAATGCATCCACTATTTCTAGAGCCACCTCCCTGAGGACCCTGGGATGCAAACCATCAGGTCCAGGGGATTTATCATCCTTCAGTCCCATTAGCTTACCCAATACTATTTCTCGCCTAATGAAAATTTATTTCAGTTCCTTCACCCCCTTAGATCCTCTGTCCTCCAGTACATCTGGGAGATTGTTTGTGTCTTCCTTAGTGAAGACAGATCCAAAGTACCTATTCAACTCTTCTGCTATTTCCTTGTTGCCCATAATAATTTCACCCGTGTCTGCCTTCAAGGGACCCACATTTGACTTTGCTACTCTTTTTCCCTTAACATATCTAAAGAAGCTTTTACTGTCCTTCTTTATATTCCTGGCCATCTTCCCCTCGTACTTCATCTTTTCAGCCTGTATTGCCCGTTATGTTTCCTTCTGTTGTCCTATGAAAGTTTCCCAATCCTCTGGCTTTCGGCTACTCTTTGCTGTGTTATACATCTTATCTTTTTGTTTTATTCTATCCCTAACTTCTTTTGTCAGCCACGGTTGCCTCCTACTCCCCGTAGAATCTTTCTTCCTTTTTGGAATGAAATGATCCTGCGTCTTCCGGATTATGCCCAGAAATTCCTGCCATTGCTGTTCCACCGTCATTCCTGCTAGGATCCCTTTCCAGTCTACCTTGGCCAGCGCCCCTCTCATGCCTTCATAGTCCCCTTTGTTCAACTGCATCACTGACACTTCCTATTTAACGTTCTCCTTCTCAAATTGCAGGTTAAAACCAATCATATTATGATCACTACCTCCAAGCGGTTCCTTTACCTCGAGTTTTCTTATCATATCTGGTTCATTGGACAACACTAAATCCAGAATTGCCTTTTCAGTCAATTAATATCTCCTATTTATTCAATAGCATTGTATACATTATGAATACGGTGTGTTCTTTATTGTAGGACATATTTCTATTGATATAGGACTTGGACAATTGAAATTGGGGAAATTTCCAAGAAGTGGCTATGTCCTTGGATTTATCTTGGATTCCATGTAAATAAATCACATTCTTTCAAGCAGGAACAAGCATCCAAAATGCTAATGCAGATAACTGATTGGCATGTTTTTTTCGTTCTAAGCATTAATTACACATTGAATTGAATCAGCATGATTTGAATGAAGTGATTAAAAAATTGCACAGTCCCTTCAGTTCTTAAAAAATAAAATTCCAGTTTGTGTAAATGTATTGATTTTAGACAAATGATCCTATGCTTTGTTTTGCAGAGTTAAACCATGGTGAAAATGTTTCTACAAAGAGGCAGCTGAATCGTTGCAAGTGCCACCAGAGGGGGAATAAAATAACTTCACAAAAACTTATTTAGTGGAATACAATACAAAACTTAAGACAGGATCTGTCAAATGTCTTTCACAATATCAACAGACATACCACCTAGGAAGGGTCACTGTGTTTAACTGTGTGCAAGATGAGGAGAGCTCACAGGAAATTAACTGCTGTCTTATTGTTGGGAAAATGACTGGAAAGGATCCCAATCAAATTATTTTATGCTTTATGTGATGTGAGATGCACTTAGAAAAATACCAAGCAGGTCAAAATGCACCACAGCTGGATTGACTGCACCTGCCTTCATCTCAGTAATTATATTTATTTCTTACAAAGACACTGGAGTGCAATAAGGAGCCAGTGTTTAATCTCTGCCAACTAATATAAGCCTTGCTATCGCACCACCATCCAGAGAGAGAATGCTAAACATATTTCCATATTTCACTCATGTACAGTGCATTCAGAAAGTATTCAGACCTCACGTTTTCCACATTTTGTTACATTACAGCCTTAATTTTAAATGGATTAAATTCTTTTTTTCATCATCAATCTATATGCAATACCCCAGAATGAAGAAGCAAAAACAGGTGTTTAGAAATGTTTGCAAAGTAATTAAAAATAAATAACTTGTATATCACATTTACATAAGTATTTGCTATGACACTCAAAATTGAACTTAGGTTCATCCTATTTCCATTGATTATCCTTGAGATGTTTCTACAAATTGATTGGACATGATTTGGAAAGGCACACACTTGTCTATATAAGGTCCCACAGTATATGTCAGAGCAAAAACCAAGCCATGAAGACGAAGGAATTGTTCATAAATCTCTGGAATTCTTTGCTACAGAAGGTAGTTGAGGCCAGTTCATTGGCTATATTTAAGCGGGAGTTAGATGTGGCCCTTGTGGCTAAAGATATCAGGGGGTATGGAGAGAAGGCATGTACAGGATACTGATTTGGATGATCAGCCATGATCATATTGAATGGCGGTGCAGGCTCGAAGGGCCGAATGGCCTACTCCTGCACCTATTTTCTATGTTTCTATGTAAACCTCCAAAACAGGATTGTGTGGAGACACAGATCTTGGAAAGGGTATAAAACAATTTCTGCAGCATCACAGGTCCGGTAGAGCACAGTGGCGTCCGTCATTCTTAAATGGAAGAACTTTGAAACCACCAGGACTATTCATAGAGCTGGCTGCCCGGCCAAACTGAGCAATCGCGGGAGAAAGCCATGGTCAGGGAGGTGACCAAGAACCCGATGGTCACTCTGACAGAGCTCCAGAGTTCCACTGTGGAGATGAGAGAACTTTCCACAAGGGAAAATATATCTGCAGCAATCCACCAATCAGGCCTTTAAGGTAGAGTGGCCAACCGGAAGCCACTCTTCAATAAAAGGCACATGACAACCCACTTGGAGTTTTCCAAAAGGCATGAGAAACAAGATTCTCTGGTCTGATGGAACCAAGATTGAAGTATTTGGCCTGAATGCTTAACATCACGTCTGGAGGAAACCAGGCACCGCTCATCACCTGGCCAATACCATACCTACGGTGAAGCATGGTGGTGGCAGCATCATGCTGTGGGGATGTTTTTCAGCGGCAGGAACTGGGAGACTAGCCAGGATCGAAGGAAAGATGAACAGTGCAAAGTACAGAGAGATCCTTGATGAAAACCTGCTCCAGAGCATTCTGTACCTCAGACTGGGGCGGAGGTTCACCTTCCAACAGGAAAACGACCCTAGGCACACGGACAAGACAATGCAGGAGTGGCTTAGTGACAAGTTTGTGAATGTCCTTGAGTGGCCCAGTCTGAGACCGGACTTGAACCTCATTGAACATCTCTGGAGGGACCTGAAAATAGCTGTGCATCGACTCTCCCCATTTAACCTGACTGAGCTTCAGAGGATCTGCAGAGAAGAATGGGGGAAATTACCCAAATACAGATGTGAAAAGCTTGTAGCATCATACCCTAGAAGACTTGAGGCTGAAATAGCTGCCAAAGGTGCCTCAACAACGTATTGAGTAAAGGGTCTGAATACTTACCGGTATGTAAATGTGATATTTCAGCTATTACTTCTCAATTACTAAACACCTGTTTTCGCTTTTTTATTATGAGGTATTGTGTGTAGATTGATGATAAAAAAAAAGAATTCTGAATACTTTCTGAATGCACTGTATCTGCAAACTGCTGAACGCTGAACAAATGTATCATGTTGTGTCTATCCTTTACCACCCAAAGCTACCACAGTTTCCCATCACATTTACCATGTCGCAGAAATTACCACCTACATATTTGACCAAATCGACGGGCCCATGATTTCCTTTACTCTGCAGTGTACAGAGGATAGTACCCATCAGATGCTGCCAGATCATGGTCCAATGGCTCTTAAATATCTTTTCAATAGTTTCCAAGCCTTTGTTTAGCATCTCAAGTGATTTTCCATCCTTGAATTAGTGTTGCAACAACCTGTATTTACAGTATATAATACATTTACTGCTTTATAATGCTTTATTAGAATGCCATGGAACAAAATCTAATTCCAAGATGCATAACAAGATAAAGTGGCTGAAGAAGGTAACTTTTAAATAGTTACTTTGAGAGCCAAGGAGCTTTAGGGAGGTGGTTTTAGAGGATATGGTTTTGGCATATTTAACATGTCTGAATCATCAGAATAAGAAAACAGGACTTTGGTTTAACATTTCATTAAAAGGAAAGGGTTTTGATGATGTTGGAATCTTTTGCTGCTCTACTGAAATGTCATCTTAAATTAGCTGCTTAAAGCCGCCAACTGGAATATGCAAACATTTGATTCAAAAGCATGGGTCCCACCAACTTTACTGACAAACTTGAAAACTATTGGCACACAAATAAATGAAACTAGTCCTATTTAGATCTGTAAATTGCTCATTCTAGGTTTCCCCCCAGTCTAGTTTCAGTCAAAAATCACTGGATCAAGCACTTGATCAACTAATCCTTATTTTGACAAAACACAATTACAGTTCAAGAACTGTACATATCCGACCGCGGTTTCGATCCTCGTATCTGCCTGATCAAGCCCTCAAGGCCTCGCTCAAGCACAGACGCTCCAGAAGGTCACACAGTCCCAAGCGCTCTCCCAGAAGATCGACGCTGGAACTTGTGGCAGCTGACCTCGAGGGGCCGAACCACATGTGGGTGGTCTCTGAGCAATCCAATTACAGATATCGATTAATCCCATACATAACAGACATTTCCCAAACCCAATAATACAGCAGCTTAATACATGTATTCAAACAGGACTTCTCAAGGAAGCCAATTTAGCAACATTTACCCTGATCTGCAAGAAACCCAGATAAGGCTCAATACCTCATCCAATCAACACTCGGCAAAGTAGAACTCTGCAACATTATTTACAATTATTTACAAGGTGAATGTCTGGTTTGCAGTCATTCAATCCATTCCATGCATTTTTCACCTAATTGACAGTGTCTGCAGATGTTCTTATTATTTTCCTGCAGCTTGTATCCAGGCTCCAGACAAACTGGCACCACTCTGTAACTTGTCCCAGTTCTGCAGAGAGCAATTCAAAATTGACCAAATCTCACAGCAGCCCTGAAGCTTTTACCCCATTTTAAAATCCTAGCCTTTCCAATTTGGCCAGGATTAACATTAATTTCCTTTTTTTTAAATCATATATGGTAACTCATCATTTACCAAATGGTCCAATCATCAGCTAACCAGATATACTTATGTGTGTACATTACATTTCCCATTTATCAGCACCATAAGATGATGAGGTTTCTTCCCAGAATCTTGCCAAGCGCCCTGAGTTTTCATGAGCGTAGCGTCACAATTTCCGTCGGATGAGTCTTCACCTCTTGAATTTTTGTGGATGTGATTTCCCTCCATCTGTGTTGTTGCCCATTCTTCCATCCCTTTCCATAGTCAAACCTAAAACCTAAAATTCCAGAAAAACTTGGGACAAAGCAAGTTACCATCATTCACCCATACTTTCCCATACATTCACTATAGTTCCTTGTCATACCTATCCCCATTCTCCTCTATCATTGAATCCCTATTCCTATTATGTTCCCTAATATACTCTTTATTATCCTAGGATCAATACTAATCAGCCTTCTTCATACTCACACAATGTTATAATATGTATATCTGATGATGGGTCCTCATATAAATTTCAGCTGGGTTCAGTCCAGATTTCCCTACAGGCGTGACTCTAATTTAAAGCAAACCATGATAAATGTTCCAATGTAACCAAATTCAGTCTCAGCCTTCAATTTACTATTTCAAATTTTAGTGTACATCTCCTTCTCATTCCACAGCATTGCAGCCGATAATGCAATTCCATTCCAATTCCTGTGGAATTCCCAGCTGTTCAAATTTAAACAATCAATTTCCATATGCTGTCAATTTCATCATAAATCCAATCAAGACAGCCGAATCCAGGGACAATTTTTTTCCACCTTGATTATAGAAGCCGCTTTACTATCAAGGGTTAAACAATTCAAATCCATCTGTCAAATATGCATCGGGTCTGCTATTCTCAATACTATTCAACATTTACCCTCTTACTAAGTCTCTCCTCTGATACCTCTTCTTTTTTATGTATGTCTTCTCACTACAGTAACTCGTTACTGTGTTGGTTATCTACTATATTGACTTCACTCTATTGACTCTTTACTCTATTGCTTCGATCTCTGTCTAGGGGTTCTCGCTTATACTAGTTCTTACCTACTGAATAATTCCTTAGTTCGGTCTCTTAAAGGGAAGTACTGCTGCTCACAGATCGTCTTTTGGCCTACAAACACACTGTCTACGGGGAATTCATTCTAAATCCCCTTCATCGGTGAATTGCTCCGACATAATAATATTATCAATGTCCGGATCAATCCCTCCATATTCTCCTCCAATCTCACCCTCCGAAAAGCTATCCATTCTATCCCTGTATTTCAAGAAGGATTCCTTCACCTACCCGCTACTGGAGTTTCTAATCAATTTTGGCATCCATGTCGATGGAGTCTTCCTTCGAGCTCCTTGATCTCCCCTACTGTCCTCCACTGATGGAGCAATCATAGGAGCTAGAAGATCCTTCCCCGATTTCTCCACTTCAGATTTGAATTTAGGGGGAGCAGCTGAAGATAACGCTGACTCCTCCCGTGTGCCCTATTCGCAAGCTGCACATGGTTTCCCCGAACTGGGAACATGAGAGTGCTGTGAGGACTGCTGTGGCTCTAGCTCCACTCCAAAAAATTCTGCACACCCTGGCATATAATAAACCTCTCTCCCTTCGAAGTATGCAAGCACTGTTTTACTCTTACCGAATTGAACAAGTTTAGGTTTCGTCGGCACCTCCCCTTTAAGAGCCGTTTCCGTAGTCTCACTTTCAGAAGATGGTATTCTCTCCTGCTCTTGCTCCTGCTGTTGGCTTACTAGTTCTTCGTGTCCCTGTTCTGGAATGTCGCAAGAAGGATCAGTTCTAACGTGTTCCCCTCTAATTCCCAATTTACAAGCCGCCATTCTCAGGGTGGATAGTAATACAATCTCTTTATTTATTTTCCTTTGAAAGTGAAGAACATTCTCCATATTCCAATTAACTAATTTCCTTCTTCACTATTTCCATATTTTTTGACAATCATTTCTATATAGTTTATTCCTATTACAAATTTTAGTCCACCCAATGGCCAAAGTTCACTTCTTAAGGCTGCATTTAATTGCCCCGATAATGCTCCTAGTCTGTCGGCTTTCTGTGGAAGCTTCTCGCAAATTATTCTTATCGAGCTTCCTGATTTGTTTGATCGGTCCTTCTCTGAGACATTCCCCATTCTCGGAACAATGGTCACAACATAAATTACAAAATAAAGGTTCCAGCCACTAACACCTCAAATTACTCCTTCCTCTCAGACTCCAAGATCAATGGAATCTCTCCCACACAATGGTTAACGGTCTCTCTTATTCACACTTACTCTAACAATCGCTCCCTTTCAACTGTTACCCAGTCACTCCTTCAATCACTCCTATTCAATTATTCAAACCACTCACTCGTATTCAGTCTCTCTCCCAACTCTCTTATCAGTTAAATCACAATCACTTCATTCAATTCCAAACTTTCAAACAAAGGATCTCCGGTGTCTCAATCCGAGTCTAACTCTCAATTGCAGTCTCTCATGCAGCAATCTCTCTCTCACTCAATCCACATTAATTTTAAACAAACTGACAAATCCGAACCACGCTAACAAAACTATAATTAGATCGAAAATATTCCCCCAATTACCTTCTTCTTGCGTATGGCGTGCACAGCCTAAAGTTGTAGGGCAACTTGTTCTATTTGATCTTATTTGATTGTGCACGCTGGGTTGATTGCATTTGTCAAAACAGGGTGGACCACGTGAAGGTTGCAATCTCCCAACACTCCCGATTACCAATAACCCAAGACAAACCCCAATATAAACTATAAGCATCCAATAAATCCCACTATAATGAATCTCCCTTGTGGCGCAATCATTCAGCGAGATGACTCCTCCCCCAATGCAGCGATCGAAACCAAAGATCTTATAGCGAAGCAAGATGGGTTACTCTCACGCAAACGTGTAGTACGTTCATGGGCGGATTCATGGGTGATTATATGACTCATTTTAGCAACCTGCCCCCGCCATCTTGTTCTGCCATCTTGCTCCGCCATCTTGCTTCCGGCCAAAGATTGGATCCGCAGCGGGGAGAGGGAGTGCGTGGCCCGGGGCAGCGGGAGAGGGAGTGTGGGGTCCGGGGCAGCGGGAGAGGGAGTGTGGGGCCCGGGGCAGCGGGAGAGGGAGTGTGGGGCCCGGGGCAGCGAGGAGAGGGAGTGTGGGGCCCGGGGCAGTGGGAGAGGGAGTGTGGGGCCCGGGGCAGCGGGAGAGGGAGTGTGGGGCCCGGGGCAGCGGGAGAGGGAGCGTGGGGCCCGGGGCAGCGAGGAGATGGAGTGTGGGGCCAGAGGAGAGGGAGTGTGCGGCCCAGGGCAGCGGGAGAGGGAGTGTGGGGTCCGGGGCAGAGAGGAGAGGGAGTGCGCGGCCCGGGGCAGCGGGAGAGGGAGTGTGGGGCCAGGGGAGAGGGAGTGCGCGGCCCGGGGCAGCGGGAGAGGGAGTGTGCGGCCCGGGGCAGCGGGAGAGGGAGTGTGGGGCAGCGGGGAGAGAGGCATAGGAGGGGGGGAGACATTGTAGTGAGGGGGCAGGCGAGGGAGTGCCGGCGTGGGATAAGGCCTAGTGTGTGTGTGAAGTTGCGGGGAGGTTTACAATGTTTCTTATTTACAATGTTTCTTATTTAATGTCCCTTGTCTAGTCTGAAATAAAGTTCATTATTGGATCAGAAGAAATATAATTGTGTTATATGATTATATACATTTATATAATTTTCATGTATGTGTGTTTATAAACATTTTATTCTTTAACAAGAATTAACAGAATTATGAACTAACAGAATTATGAATCTAACCCTATATCACACACAAAAACTTTCCCCGCAATGTCAATTACCCTGCGAGTCGGGTCGGTTCCGGTTACTACAAAATCAACTCAAACACTGCTTGTGAACCATTTAAAAATAAATGATTTAAAAAACATTAAAAAAGACAATTACGAGAGTCAAATTTTATTGTTGACAAGAAGTATGAACTGACAGATTTATGAATCTAACCCACACAAACTGTTGCCCCGCAACATTGATTACACTGCGAGTCGGGTCGGGTCAGGTAGGCTCAGGTTACTAAAATGGGCGGGGAAAAATGCCCAGGATCCCCTCCATAGCGTACTACATGTCAGCCCATTGCATTTCGCAGGAGTAGCCTATCTTGCTCCGCTATAAGATCTTTGATCGAAACAGTACAACCCCTGATCGAACCACCCGATTCAGATTCTCACAATACGATCTAAACAAATACAAATATTTAACCCAAACACACTCTTACTTCAAGTATCTAAATCTGTAAACACTCAGAAAAGCAGCAATACAACCAATGGGCCGCGGACTTAACAAAATCTAAATCTTAATATACTCTAATTTTATTTACATTCAGAGAGTATTTAAACAGTCCGGATCCAATAGCAATATAAAAGCTAGATTTTTACAATTTACAACACTTTTACAATTTACAATAATAATTTAAAGCACTAGCGCACAGTTTACAAACACTCAATCTCAAAGCCACATCACGTTGTTATCACTCAGTGAACCTCTCCCTCAGATACTGAAGATTTTACTCTTCCTAGGTTACTCTTTGCTGAGGGGTACTACTTCTTAAATGACTACTTTTCCTCCCAAATGTTACTATCCTACCAAGACTGGACTTCTATAGTGGTACCTCTATCCCTCCTCTCTAAGTTCTATAGAATTGGGGGTACCCTTCGCATTCGGATTACATTTCACCAAGTAAACCAGGTTCCCGTCTCTCAGGTACTCTTTGCTATCAGGTACTAGTCAACAATCGGCCAGAGGGTTACTATTCACTGTTGATCAGCCGCTATTCAGAATCGATCACGGACATGCACCGACTCCGAAGTTCTATATACAGGAACTCGAATTCCACCTTACTGGCAGAACCTCAATGTGAAATTCTGTATTTGGAAATTTGGCTTTGCAAATATAAACTCGTTCTCAAACTCCTCATTTTAGTGCGTATCTCTCCTCATACGCAGGCACTCAAATCAAACTAATATTGCCCAGTTGAATTCTTGAATGGACTGGAGTATTCCGGCCAATCTATACTCTGTCCACCCAAGCCCAGTACCTTTACGAGATTCCTCGTCTGTCACACAGGACTCAGATATCTACACACAGACACTCCTGTCTGCTGGGCACCGGGGGTTCAGCGCCTAGCCACTTTGCGTTGTGAGTTATCGATGCCGATTTTCAGAGCACACCTTTCCAATTCGTGCTCCCGGTAAAGATCCGATCGAGACATAGGTCAGACCTGTATTTTAATACCCCACCAATTGTATATCAAATCTAACCTTGGGCCACTCCTCGCCCAATGAAGCGCGTTTGGCTCTCGTTAAAGCAGCTGCAGTCTGCCAACTACCACCAAAGTTTTGGGCCTATAACCCAGGATAGGGCCTCTAACCCAACCCCAGCAGGGCCTCTAACCCCACCCTGGTTTTATGGGCCCTCAACCCAAAGGAGTGCTAACCAACCCCCCCCCCCCCCCCCCCCCGTGCTTGCTAGACTCTGTTCTAATGATCTCGATTAGACCTTTTCCCAAGCCCGTGAATGATCGATCCACTCCGACTAATGAAGTGCCGAAAACCACACCGTGGGCCCGAATTCTGCACTCGTGATCGAAACAGCTGAATACCCTTGATTTCAAACATGCTTGGGGGTCTTTTGAGATCTCGGACGAGCCCCTAATGTAAATTGCTCGTTCTAAGCTTTCCCCCAGTCTAGTTTCAGTTGAAAATCACTGAGTCAAGCACTTGATCAACTAATCTTTATTTTGACAAAACACAATTTCAGTTCAACTGCTGTACCTATCCCACCGCACTTTCGATCCTCATATCTGCCTGATCAACCCCTCTAGGCCACGCTCAAACAGAGACACTCCAGAAGGTCACGCAGTCTCAAGCGCTCTCCCAGAAGATCAATGCTGAACCTTGTTGAGGTGGACTTTTATAGGTCCCGGGACCTCAAGAGGCCGAACCACATTGGGGTGATCTCTGAGCAATCCAATTACAGATATCAATTAACCCCATACATAACAGACATTTCCCAAACCCAATAATACAGCAGCTTAATACATTGTATTCCAACAGGACTTCTCAAGGAAGACAACTTAGCAACATTTAACCTGATCTGCAAGAAACCCAGACAAGACTCAATACCGCATCCAATCAACACTCAGCAAAGTAGAACTCTGCAACATTATTTACAATTATTTACAAGGTGTATGTCTGGTTTGCAGTCATCTAATCCATTCTATGCATTTTGCACCTAATTGACAGGGTCTGCAGATGTTCTTATTCATTTCCTACAGCTTGTATCTAGGTTCTAGACAAACTGGCACCACTCCGCAGCTTGTCCAAGTTCTGCAGAGAGCAATTCAAAATTGACCAAATCTCCCAGCAGCCCTGAAGCTTTTACCCCATTTTAAAGTCCTAGCCTCTCCAATTTGGCCAGGATTAACAGATCATGAACACAAAACATAATAATCAAACACAATCCTGGATACAATGTTCTACCCTCCCTTTGTTCCTCAATGTAAGAATTAATTCTGCAAACAACAGGAGAGTTCAGCGGAGAAAATTACATGATGTAAAAAATTATGCAATATATCCACGTGGCACCAGCATGTATATTTAAAAAATCACTTCAAACTTGACATTACGTTGTATTTTTCCCTATTCTTTTAAGGCATATATTTTCCTCCATGTCTTAAACCAGAGGCAGCAGAGAGGATTTATTTCCAGGTCATCTAATTGGTGCCCTTGAACTCTGGGAAGTGCGTGAAACAGTGGCAAGGATGAAATGGCCTGCCTTTTAGACTGTCTTGGATTAATCACTGGGGAATCATAAAAAGGAAGCCAAATTCTACCACTTTCCAGCAGAGCATGTTAGTATATAAACATTTTGCAAAGCCAAGTCACGCAATCCCGTCATTGATATCTTTAAACTCTAATGCAGAAAAATGGACCATAATAGAAGCTTTCAAGTATTTGTAACTGTGCATTGTTATTTGGCACCAGAATGAGTAGATTTTGTACTTTAAACAATGTAAACTGAAGCATAGAAACCATTAAATGCCTTGAAATGTCTTAAATTATTTGCTCATGTAGAATTTAATAATAATAAATATGCATAATGAGCAATTGTATATAAAATTTTATTTTATATGCAATAAATATTCTCCTGTGACCTAATCTCAGCAGAAAGATTTAAAATATGTCATTCCGCATTCTCTCAATGGTAAATAAAACCAGACAATAACATTATGACACCTCAGGCTCCCTGGAGCTAGGACCAGCCCAATCTCTAGACACTAGCAGGGTGTGAAAGCCTGAGAGTTAGCAGACCAAAGAACAGATGGTTTCTAATCACCACATGCAGCTAAAATACACAGAGACATACTTCAGAGTCTCCTCAAAATCAGCAGGACCTTCCCTGTCCCTAAATCCCTGCAGTAGAATGAGTTACAGGGGTTTTAACGAGTTTTTAAATATCATTCATCTGCCCTCTATGGTTTATGTTTGAAATGCATACGAGAATCAACCATAATGCTGAGATAACTCGGGTTAGGTACTTGAGAAATTCACATCATAGATGCTGCCTCACCCGCTGAGTTTCTCCAGCATTTTTATCTACCTTCGATTTTTCCAGCATCTGCAGTTCCTTCTTAAACACATCATCTTAAATAACTAATGAAATAGTAATTTTGGCGTTAGTGATTGGTAACAAATTCATTTCAGATCATGTAAAATACCTTGGATGGGAAATTATTTGTATCTTAGAAACTAAGGGGGTAATTTTTGATCATATTCATGTGGTGTGATAACCGTGCTTAGACCCAGCAAAGCTCACATTAAAGCTTAGCTTGATCTATGTCCAATGGCAGCTTTGTTGAAATTTGGCCCAAGTATTTTGAAAAGTTACTATTATTTATTGTCAATTGTCCTAGAATTGTGAATTCTTCCACACATTTTATAATGTTGGCCTGTTTTGTGATGCCTCCTCAGGAAGGATATCAAATATTTTGGAGTGGGGACCAAATATTCTGTGCCAAAACAAATTACTTCTCAGAAATATAACCCAATGCAAAGAAAATTCAAAGACTTCACTACATTGAAATACCACACACAAAACAAAAATAGCACCAGATTCACATAAATATTGAAGCTACCTTCAAAGTTCAAAAACACTGCAGAACTTGCACAGAATGTGTTTTACATGCAATTTATGCATTAAAAGGTGAAACCAATTATTTTCTAATCCAATTCCTACATTTCGCTTTGATTAGCATATAAAAGCCATCACTAAGACCATGTAGAAGCAAGGAACAACAGATGATGGTTTACATAAAAGGACACACAGTGCTGGAGTCACTCAGCAGTCCAGGCAGCATATCTGGAGAACAAGGACAGGTGACGTTTCGGGTTGGGAACCATCAAAGCAATCCTATTCTTTTTGTCACTAAGACTTTTAATTTCCATGTCTAATAACATCATCCAAATTCAGCTCGACCTGTAGCTGAAGCCCTCCACCGTATTTTCTTATTTCTCAATATAGCATCCTTGTCCAGTTATCCTATCAACTTTACATCATCCATAACTGTTATCCATATCATAACATGCAATCCTGCTTCAAATATAATCCCTTCATTGGCTTTCTTATATTGTCTCCTCCTCCTGAAATCTCTGACTTTTAAATGCTTCATTAACTTTATCCCTCCTTATATCTATAATCTCCTCTAATCAGACATTTCTCTGAGGTAAAAAGACACAAGGTGCTGGAGTATCTCAGTGGGACAGGCAGCATCTATGGAGAGCAAGGATAGTCCCGAGTCCCTAGTCCCAAGGATAGTCCCGAAAATGTCACCTGTTAAGATTCTCCAGTGATGCTGCCTGACCCGCCATTCAGCCCTTCGAGTCGGCACCGCTATTCAATGTGATCATGGCTGATCATCCACAATCAGTACCCCGTTCCTGCCTTCTCCCTATATCCCCTGACTCTGCTATCTTTAAGAGCCCTATCTAGCTCTCTCTTGAAAGTATCCAGAGAACCGGTCTCCACCGCCCTCTGAGGCAGAGAATTCCACAGACTCACAACTCTGTGTGAAAAAGTGTTTCCTCATCTCCGTTCTAAATGGCTTACCCCTTATTCTTAAACTATGACCCCTGGTTCTGGACTCCCCCAACGTCTGGAACATGTTTCCTGCCTCTAGCATGTCCAAACATTCTTGCCATAGTGGGAGTACAGAGAAGGTTCACCAGACTGATTCCTGGGATGTCAGGACTTTCATATGAAGAAAGACTGGATAGACTCGGTTTGTACTCGCTAGAATTTAGAAGATTGAGGGGGGATCTTATAGAAACGTACAAAATTCTTAAGGGATTGGACAGGCTAGATGCAGGAAGATTGTTCCTGATGTTGGGGAAGTCCAGAACAAGGGGTCACAGTTTAAGGATAAAGTGGAAATCTTTTAGGACCGAGATGAGGAAAACATTTTTCACACAGAGAGTGGTGAATCTGTGGAATTCTTTCCCGCAGAAGGTAGTTGAGGCCAGTTCATTGGCTATATTTAAGAGGGAGTTAGATGTGGCCCTTGTGGCTAAAGGGATCAGGGGGTATGGAGAGAGGGCAGGGATGGGATACTGAGTTGGATGATCAGCCATGATCATATTGAATGGCGGTGCAGGCTCGAAGGGCCGAATGGCCTACTCCTGCACCTATTTTCTATGTTTCTATGTTTCTATGTAAACCCTTAATAATCTTATATGTTTCAATAAGATTCCCTCTCATCCTTCTAAACTCCAGGGTATACAAGCCCAGCCACTCCATTCTCTCAACATATGACAGTCCCGCCATCCCGGGAATTAACCGTGTAAACCTACACAGCACTTCCTCAACAGCAAGAATGTCCTTCCTCAAATTAGGGGACCAAAACTGCACACAATACTCCAGGTGCACTCTTCCTTTCCCAAATCCTTGAGATCTGTCCCATTATCAGTAGCCATGTTTTCACTGATCATGGTCCCAAGTCTTGGCATTTCCTCCCAGAACATCTTCACATTGTTAACTCCTTTTCCTCCATTAGCCATCTCCATCTTAGCGATAAAAGCACAGAAACAGGCCCTTCAACCCACCGAGTCCACGCCGACCAGCGATCACCCCGTACACAAGCACTATCCTACAGACAAGGGACAATTTGCAATTTGAATGAAGACAATTAACCCTCAAACCTGTACGTCATTATGTCGGAGGAAACTTGAGCACCCAAGAAAAACCCATGTGATCACAGGGAGAACATACAAACTCCATATAGACAGCACCTGTAGTCAGGATCAAACCCAGGTCTCTCATGCTGTAAAGTATCAACTCTACCGCTATACCACCATGTCGCCTCTTAAGAACTATATCCTTTTGTCTTCATACCTCTTTGAGTAAATTGGTGCCAAATTGTGTTTGATTATGAACCACATTGTTAAAGTTGGAGTGGCTAATAAAGGCAAATGTCATGGCACTGGAGGATACTGAGAAATCCTAGCAACTTCTAGTTTTATACCTCTTTTCAATACCGTTTTTTCCGGTATTGTTTTATACCTGTTTTTATACAGATTTTTATAAATGCTTTGATTTCACGGTTGCTTTATATTGTCCAGAAAAAGTGTAAGATGATTATTGTTGAGTTGTTGTCATTATGTTGTGGATCTTTAATGTCTAAATGAATTGAGACAGGTAAACGTTCTCATTGTTGGGGACAGTTAATGATCATCCTGGCAATCTGAGATAGCAGTAAACCAGCGTATTGATATAAAAGTAAACAGTTCTGCATGGCAGTCTGAAGTAGGGTTTCGGCCCGAAACATTGCCTATTTGCTTCGCTCCATAGATGCTGCCACCCCCGCTGAGTTTCTCCAGCACTTTTGTCTACCTAGTTCTACATGAAGGTTGTTTTTGTTTTTATTTGCTCTCCAGTGCCATGAAATGAATGAACACCTAATTCTAGAGGGACCACTGACCTCTGCCAGCCACTTCACAAAATGTGTTCCTAGTTTGCAGACTTCCCCACTGAGAGAGACAAATCATAAAATCTACGTAATAGCATAGAAACCCGAAGCTGGATCTTAGATCTGACTGTTGAAAATGTATAGTAACGGTTAAAACTTTGCCAAATAACACGTTTTCACAAATGTTTTCCACAACTTTTATTATTTTGCAAAACTGTAAAACTGCTATCAGTCAAAAATTTGTGAGCTGAAATACGTTTTGGGGTCTGGGCCAGCAAAATCAGCCAAGTTCAACAGTTGGAAGGGAGGAGTGATGAAGAACCTTCCTGCCAGAGAGGTTGTGCAGTAGTCTGCAGACTCATTTGTCAGATCTCCCACAGGCAAGGAAGGGAGCAGCTAAGTTAGAATGGAAGGAGGACATAACCTGATAGAACATAAACCAAAATAACAGTTGTGCTTTGAGTGTTTGCTTTGCTCACAGGTTTTCCTACTGTGTCATCTTGGTTACGGCACTGAGCTGGAAGAACATACATTTGGCTTTGACTTTGTATCCACCCAGTGGAGGGGCATGACCTTCGACTGCTTCAAAACCAGCCGATACCAAAACCACATCTGGATTGAACTCGCTGGCGATTGGCATGACCACAGTCCTGTGGGACAATGATAAAAAACTGTGAACGAGTCTGCAGTAAATTCCTAACCATTCTCACAGCAAGCCACCTGGAAAAATTCAGTGTCTGCTTTCTTCTTTGAAGAAATATATATTTTTCCATAAACCCGCACAGATATCCTTGTAAGACAATTTAACAACAATTGAGTGTATTTCAAGAATTTGGTCAGCCAGTCTATACTTCAGAAAGTTTTTTTTCTCCAAAAACAAATGCAATATTTCAAACACGTGACAGAAAAATAATCAGATTTCCAATTAGCTTTTAATTGTTACGTGCAAAATTTATTTGCCCAAAATATTTTTCAGGGTTACAAACACAAATTAATGAAATTTATCACAATTAAGGAAGTGGACTGAACCGGTAAAATAATCACTTATGTTTGTGAATTGAATAAAATCACTTGAACATCTAGTCACATTAAAATTGCTATGATCAATTTCAATGTTCATTACATAAGGCCTTATGTTACAGTGTCACAATATGAAGATACACTATCGTTTACCTGTGTTATCAGTTATGCTCATTGATGGTATTGTAAAGGCTTCGTCATAAGAATTCAAAATATATAGTAGAAGAAACAAAGCCCATGCAGCATGATTATGACTGACTCTACATTCATGCAGCTTTCCTGCAGTAATGTCTTCGCCTTTAATTCACTGTCTAAATATTTATTGATTGCTATCTTGAAATAGTAACTAATTGAGCCTCCACGGCCATCTCTGATAATTCCCTCCTCTTCTGCATGAATACATTTCCACTTTTTCCCAACTCCATTCTTTGAAACCGCGACCCCTGATTATGGTCACTCCAACCAGAGGAAACATCAAATCAATTCTGACAAGCCTCATAGGTATTTTGTATGTTTCAAAGAAATCACATCTCATTATTTTGAAATTCAAGAAAATATCACTCCAGCGTGCTTAATATTTCCTCATACCACAAACCCACAAACCCAGGAATTCAACTGGTGACCCTTCACTGCACTCCCCTGTTGATAATATATGTTAGGTAGGGAAACCAGATCTGTACACAATATCCCATTGCTGCTCTTTATAATTGGAGAAAAATGTCCCTATACACAAGAATGAAATCCTATTGTGCTAAAGACCAACATACTGTTAGCCATACTCACTGCTTGCTATACATGCGTTAACTTTCAGTGATTTGTGTATAAGAACACTTAGTTCCCATGGAAACCAATAGCGTTGAATATCTCACCATTTCCAAACTAAATTTCCTTTCTATTTTCTCGAGAAAAGTGGAAGACCTCACATTCTTCCAGATTATATTGCATCAGCCATGTCCTTACCCATTCACTTAATTTGTCAAAGATAGACTCAAAAAGCTGGAGTAACTCAATCAATCAATCAATCAACCAATCAATCAATCAGTTTTATTCATGACTTGCACATAAAGTGCAAGTGAATTGAATTTGCCAGCAGCGGTACAATAAAAAAGAACACACAAAAACACAATAAAAATTTAACATAAACACCCACCACAGCATTCATCACTGTGGTGGAAGGCACAAACTTTGGCCAGTCCTCCTCCATTTTCCCCCGTGGTCGGGACCTCAACCCTCCACAGCCGCCGCTGCGGGCGTCCAGATGAGTAGACAAGGTAAAGTCCAGGTAAGTCCTGAATCGGTGCCTCCCTACCGGAGACCGCGGCTTGAGGTTGGTGTTGGCCGGCGGTTGAAGATCTAAAGTCCCCGCCGCGCTGCAGCCGGAAACACCGCAGGCCATAGGGCTGGTGGTCGGAGCTCCCCTCCAGGGGTCCCCGACGAGGGACCCCGCTCCGGATGGTAAGTCCCCGCCGCGCCCACGGTAGAAGTTGGCCGCGGGCCGGCGGTCGGAGCTCTTCTCCTCCGGGGTCCCCAATGAGGGATCCCAGGCCCAGGATGCCGCGCCGGCTGGAGCTCTGCAGACCCCGGCTTCAGGCCAGCGAATGGAGCGCTCCCCTCCGGCGAGCCCTGGCGAGGGTTCGCCCGCTCTGCGTCGAGAGGCCACGCTGCGCCCGCAGCTGAAGCCCCGGGCGCGTCTCCGGGAAAGGCCGCACCGATCCTCGATGTTAGTCCACGGGGGAGGCGACATGGAAAAAGTACCCTCTCCGTGGAGGAGGCGACCGAAGCGGTTTCCCCCTTACCCCCCCCCCCCCCCCCCCCCCCCACACCACCCCCCACACAAGACACACAGAGACACATTAAAAACATACATTGAAAAACACTCTAAGAAAACAAAAAAAGTAGAAAAAACTAACACTCCACTGGCAGGGCTGCCGGCTTGCAGCGCCCCCACCGAACTCACCGGTTCGGGCAGCATCTCTGGAGAAAAGGAATAGGTCATTTGATTTGATTTGATTTGATTTGATTCCTTTATTGTCATTCAGACCTTTCGGTCTGAACGAAATTACATCATGTTTTCTATTGACCTATTTCTTTTCTCCAGAGATTCTGCATGAACTTCTTAGTTACTCCAGATTTTTGTATCTGTCTGCAGTTCCTTCCTACACTTAATTTGTTAATATCCCTCTGTAGCAATAGACAATAGACAATAAACAATAGACAATAGGTGCAGGAGTAGGCCATTTGGCCCTTCGAGCCAGCACCGCCATTCCGTGTGCTCATGGCTGATCATCCACAATCAGCACCCCATTCCTGCCTTCTCCCCATATCCCCTGATTCCGCTATCTTTAAGAACCCTATCTAGGTCTCTCTTGAAAGTATCCAGAGAAACGGCCTCCACTGCACTCTGAGGCAGAGAATTCCACAGACTCACAACTGTGTGAAAAAGTGTTTCCTCATCTCTGTTCTAAATGGCTTATCCCTTATTCTTAAACTTTGGATCCTGGTTCTGGACTCCCCCAAAACTGTACACAATACTCCAGGTGTGTACTAGGGCCCTGTACAGCTGCAGGAGGACCTCTTTGCTCCTATACTCAACTATTCTTGTTATGAAGACCAACATGCCATACGCTTTCTTCACTGCCTGCTGTACCTGCATGCTTACTTTCATCGACTGATGAACAAGGACCCCCAGATCCCGTTGTAGTCCCCCTTTTCCCAACTCCTGTATCCTCACAGCTCCCATTGTTCCTTTCTTTGTTTCAGTGAATAAACTTGCTCAATTACAGATTTCTACGTAGATGTTTACATGGAATCAATTACAGATTTCTACGTAGGTTTAAATGGAATCAATTCCAGTATCTACTCATCCAAATTTTTGTGGAGAGTCTTAGGTTATATTATTTTAGTAATTGGGAAAGCAAATATCTCAGCAGCAAGAAAATAATATTTTTATTAAGCAATGCTTTATTAAAGCTGAGGTTTAAGGCTACACTGCTCATGCTGACAAAATGTGCCATTCATCCTGCACAACGCATCCCTTTCCCACTGTGCATATCCCACTAGAATGCCAACTGATTGTCAACTTTTTCTTTATAGGTTGCTGGTCCGCAAGGCCTCTCTTTCCAAAGATCCAATGCCACCAGCCTACTAACCAGCCAACAATCACATCTCAGTTCCTTGAATGAATTGATGTCTGGCAAGGCTGTTCTCCATGACAAGCCAAGTCTTTCTCATTCACTTTGTTTTCCAATGGATACTCTCCTGCTGTGTAGTATTTAGATCCTGTAACTTACTTTCCACCCCAGGTGGGCAATCATTTAATTGCCACTGTCATTCTTGTCAAAACCAGTAAAATGTCAAAACCAGTAAACCAGCCCTGAAGAAGTTTAATCCTTCAATTATCAATATGCCAGATATTCTACATTCCTTCAGCCTTCCTTCTCTATTTGCTCCCTCAACTTATCTTTCCCTCAGTTTCTTTCCCGAAACTTGATCTATCATTATCTTTCTCACCTTTACATTGTTCCCTCCACTCTCCATCACTCTGACACACATTATGTTCCATCCCTTTCATCATTACCTCTTAATCCATAAGAACATAAGACGTAGGAGCAGAATTAGACCATTCGGCTCATTAATTCTATACCACCATTTGATCATGCCTGAACTATTTTTCCCTCTCAACCCCATTCTACTGCCCTCTCCCTGCAACCGTTGACACCCTTACTAATCAAGAACCTACACCGTCAATGAATTTCACAGATTCACCACTCTCTAGCTAAATACATTTCTCTTCATCTTTATTCTAAAGGTACATCTTTTAATTCTGAGGCTGCACCCACCGGTTCTAGACTCTCCCTTTACTGGAAACATCCTTCTCACATCCACTTAATCCAGGCTTTTCATTATTCAGTAGGTTTCAATGAGGTCCACCCTCATCTTCTAAACTCCAGTGAGTGCAGGCATCAAACTCATCAAACATTAACCCAATCATCCCCGGGCTCATTCTCGTCATCATCCTCACCATCCTTCCTTATTGTTCTTCTTTTCCATCCATGTTCCTTTCCCCTCCTGACCCATTTGATCTATCAGAATAACATTATCCTCTTCCCCCTCTAGCACTTCCCTATTCCCTAATATGCCTATTTCCTTTTATTTTATTTTGCTCTCTCTCTCTTTCATGTACACACACACACACAGGAAAACAGAAAAACACATACACACACAGAAACCTCGCCCCTTCTTTTACTTTCTTGTTCCTGCCTTGGTGTCTCCTTCTCTATCATGATCTACCTTTGTAAGCTCCATTATCGTACTGCAACCAGGTGCTGACGACCAAATGTTATCTGAGCTTTTGACTAGTTTTTTTTTTACATTGCAACTGGATATATTAACAAACCAATGGTTCTGCTCTAATGACAAAATTCTTAGCCAACTGACATTTTACTGGTTTTGGCTGTGCTTTAAAAATCAGCAGTATAGACTCTTGAACTATGGCCTGGGAAAAGAAGGATTATTCCATGTGAAACTGTTAAAGTAGGGAATCAGACGAGTTAAACTGTGCTGGCTCTGATATTTCTGTGGGCGCTCTGCTGGTCTCCTGCTGTTACCTCAGTGGGAGACTGGCAGAAGTCCCAGAGAAACGGTGTAAGTGACTGGAAAGGGCTGCTTATGTCATTTCTCCAGAGGTTCTACAGATCTTTTGCCAGATTTACACTGGGAGACTAGAAGTAGCCCTATGGAATTTCTGGGCCCCTGGCTTTTTTCATTTGAGAGTGTTCAAATGAACAATCTCAACACAAAAAAAGGCTTCGTCCAACATTTCTGTTTTTAACATGAACTAATGGAACGATTCAGAGCAAGTCCTACTTTTAAGTTAATAGGCAAGAGACTACAGTATGTTGTAAAACTATTAGATGTGAGTACTTCAGGTGCCAGTTGCAACTCCTCAGATATTAGCTATAAGAACAGCACCGTGTTGCAGCTGGTTGAGCTGCTGCCTCACAGTACTCTACCCCCTAGGTTTGATCCTGATCTCTGGTGCTGTCTTGTGGAGTTTGTACATGTGTAGGAAAGAACTGCAGACGCTGGTTTAAATCGAAGATGACACAAAATGCTGGAGTAACTCAGCGAGGCAGTCAGCATCTCTGGAGAGAAGGAATGGGTGACGTTTCAGGTCGAGACCCTTCTTCAGACTGGGATTCCAGTCTGAAGAAGGGTCTCGACCTGAAACATCACCCATTCTTAAATTTATATCTAGTGTCTATCTTGGAGTTTGCACATGTTCCCTGTGAACATGTGGGTTTCCTCTGGGTGCTTTGGTTTCATCCCACATGCCAAAGACATGTGGTTTGTAGGTTTAATTGGCCACTGTAAAATTGCACCTAAAGTGTCGAGAAAGTGGGATAACATAGGACTAGCGTGAATCGATGATCAAACGTCTTCATGGACTTCATGGGCTGTAGGACCTATTTTCATGCTGTGTCTCTCAACTAAAAATAGTTCACTTGATGCTGCATTTAATTAATTAGAACTTTCAATGCTTATAATTTGCGCACACATTTGGCTTGTTCCTAAAACTGAATTACACCCAGGTTTCATAAGTCATTGCTTGGTTTGTGAATGCAGATGCAAGTTTGTTCAGATCTCTAATGATGTTGGCCAGAGAGTAAAGTGGGGAGCAAAAGGTAGCAAGTTTCTACTCTTTTCATTGCACTTTCCATCTTCAGTTGGAGCCCAATGCTTGTCAGGACTACCCAAAAACCATTGTTCCAAAATGTACTTTACTGTTTATTAGGAAGTACTTGGGAACATGGGGCATTAATGACTTACTAAAAAAAAAGGTTGGTGCTCATCTTTACTATGCACAGAAGGTTCATTTGACAAGTACACAGCCAGGAGCATAGGAAATGGGGATCAAACATTTAGATGTGGATATTAACAGACCATGCCCTCTTTCAATGGAAAGAGTAGCGTCACACCAGAGATGGAACTTACAGCATCAAAGCTGCCAATTTACTGTTAGGTACATCTATGCAACCAACAGTTCTAACATCCTTCGTTGTTAAATGTATTATTTTTCTGAGGAGATATCTGTAGATTTATTTATTTCAGATGGTAGATTCAATGCAGACGTGCTTTGGTGATGCTAAGCAGAAGGGTCCCTGAGGAGTGCATCCATTAACAGGCATTGAGTTTCATAGCGGTCTTTTAATACGTGCCAATTGAGAGCTGTTATTTTATTCCTGAGCCTGGCCTGCTGAGTTTTACTGTTGGTCCTAAACAGACTTTGAATGACCTTTGACAGATTTATAATGCATACTATAGTTTCCTTTGATGTGTGTATATAGCATGGAAACTATTCCTAATTACAGATTGATTTACTTTATGAGCATTGTAAATGAAACTAGATGGTGGCATACCAAGGATGCGAATTACTGCCAAAGGAGATTTCATAAAAGTATGTTAAATGTACAAACATGATTGTAAATCCCAAAGCTATCTTTAAAGCTGGATCAATAAGGCATTTGGTATACATATAATATATGCCATTGTGCAAACTTCCGGATTGATGGCAGCCATCTCATGTTGTGGTTGCAAAATGCTAAAGGTGGGTAGCAATAAGTTAATGACATTGATCCGTTGTATAGTGGATCATGTTCACAGTCACAAGCAGAATCCCTGAAGCGATGTTGGAACACTTGCGGATTGCTGGGACTGCTTTAAATCACAAGTAGACAGGGTGGTAAAGAAGGCAGACACAAAATGCTGGAGTAACTCAGCGGGTAAGGCAGCATCTCTGGAGAAAAGGAATAGACAATTCCCGGGATGACGGGACTGTCATATGCTGAGAGAATGGAATGGCTGGGCTTGTATACTCTGGAATTTAGAAGGATGAGAAGATATTTTATTGAAACATATAAGATTATTAAGGGTTTGGACACGCTAGAGGCAGGAAACATGTTCCCGATGTTGGGGGAGTCCAGAACCAGGGGCCACAGTTTAAGAATAAGGGGTAAGCCATTTAGAACGGAGAAGAAGAAATACTTTTTCACACAGAGAGTTGAGAGTCTGTGGAATTCTCCACCTCAGGGAAGGCCGGTTCTCTGGATACGTTAAAGAGAGAGCTTGATAAGGCTCTTAAAGAAAGCGGAGTCAGAGGATATGGGGAGAAGGCAGGAATGCGGTACTGATTGTGGATGATCAGCCATGATCACATTGAATGGCGGTGCTGGCTCAAAGGGCCGAATGGCCTACTCCTGCACCTATTGTCTTTCGGTGACTTTTCGGGTTAAGACCCTTCTTCAGACTGAGACAGGTGAGAGGGAAACGAGACATATGATAAGGTGCACAGAACAAATGAATTAAAGATTTGCAAAAAAAAACGATGATCAAGGCGAGTCTGTGTTAAAATGTGGTCGTAGAACTAGAGAACAGAAAGAATCACAGAGGGGGTTCAGCGACAGAGGGTGTTGCAGAACTTGTTGGAGAGGGGATGAAAGATGTCTTCAAAGTAGGTATACCATGAGGATATTTTGCAGTGGAGCAGACAAATGTATAGGATGGAACTGCAGATGCTGGTGTATAGCTTGCTTGCCTTCATTGCTTGTGGCACTGAATATAAGATTAGATTAGATTAGATTCCTTTACTGCCATTCAGACCTTTCGGTCTGAACGAAATTATGTTGCCTGCAGTCATACACAGAATCAATAATAACAAAACATACAATAAACACAAATTAAACATCCACCACAGTGAGTTCACCAAGCACATCCTCACTGTGATGGAGGCAAAGTCTTAGTCTCCATCTCTTCCCTCCTTGTTCTCCCTCTGTGCTGAGGCGATTGATCCAGGCCGAAGATGCCGTCCTCCAGTCCAGCGGACCTCCGTGGTGATGTCGCCGCCGCCGAAAGCCGGAATGCCGTCTCCGCTCCGAGACGGCCCGCCACAGCATCAGTTCCGGGCCGCCGCCCCCGCTCCAGGCCGCCGCCCAAGCTCCGGGTCCCACAGTCTCCGCTCCGAGCCGCCTCCCCAGCTCCGGGTGCCGCAGTCTCCGCTCCGGACTGCCGCACCAGCTCTGGGTCCCGCAGTCTCCGCTCAGGGCCGCCGCCCCAACTCCGGGTCCCGCAGTCGCCGCTCCAGGTCCCGCAGTCTCCGCTCCGGGCCGCCGCCCCAGCTCCAGGCAGCCGCCGCAGCTCCAGGCCGCTGCCCCAGCTCCGGGTCCCGCAGTCTCAGCTCCGAGCCCCGCTGCATCAGCTCCAGGCCGCCGCCGAAAGCCAGAAAGCCGCACCAGCAAGTCGGGCCACCGCTGCCTTAGCCCCGAAGACAGCCAGCCTCTCGTTGGTAAGTCCTGGCTGGCTCTGCCTCCGGAGCCTCGGGGTCGGTCGCAGGTTGGTCGGTCGCAGGTTGGAGGCCGTCAGCTCCGCCATTAGGCCTAAGCGCAAACGGAGGCAGAGAAGGGGGATACGACACGAAAAAGTCGCATTCCCCCGAAGGAAGAGACAGAGAACATGTTTCACCCCCTCTAACACAACCCAACAAACTAAAACTTAACCAAAACAAGACAAAAAAAACAAAAAAAACAACAGAAAAAAGTAAAAACAGACGGACTGCAGGCAAGCCGCAGCTGTTAACAGCGCCACCACTTCCGGTCATGACACAGCTCTATGGGACTTTGGTTAGGCCACATTTGCAATATTGCATGTTTGCCCCATTACAGGAAAAATGTGGAAGCTTTGGAGAGGGCATAGAGGAGGTTTACCAGTATGCTGTCTGGATTAGAGAGTTTCAGCTACAGGGAGAATGTTGGATAGACTTGAATTGTTTTCTCTGAAATGTCGGAGATTGAGGGGAGATGATAGAAGTATAAAAAATTATGAGAGGCAAAGATAGATATGTAGTCAGAAGCTTTATCCAAGGTTGGGAATGTTCAACTAGAGAGCATATCTGTCTAGAGGGCAACACTATGGGTGCTGTCTGTACAACGTTTGTACGTTCTTCCCGTGACCACATGGGTATTCACCAGGTGCTACGGTTTTCTTTGACATTCCAAAGACGTGCAGGTTTGTAGGTTAATTGGCTTCGGTAAAAATTGTAAATTGTCTCTAGTGTGTAGGATAATACCAGTGTATGGGAATTACTGGTCAGCGAGGACTCACTGGACTGAAAGGCCTGTTTCCGTGATGTATCTTTAAATTGCACTAAACATTGTCAGGGGTGGTGGTGGCAGATACCGAATGCCATTTAAGAAGCTTTTAAATAGGGATATGGAAGTGCTGGGAATAAGTGGGATATGGATCATGTTCAGGCAGATGATATCAGTTCAGCCAGGCCAGGCATCCTGTTCAGCATGAACATTGTGGGCCAAAGAGCCTGTTTCCTATGCTGTACTGTTCTATGTTATATGTTCATGGGTATAGTTGGGTGAATGCTTATGACAATATGGGATAATGGAAGATGACAGGGTCAGCATTCACAATCTCATGAATAACAATGCGAGGCAGTGAATGAACAAGGAGATCAAGGTTTCATGTTATTCCAAGGAATGTGACTGCAGTCTGCAGAAGAATGGAAAAGCCTCCAGAATTATTTAGAAAATAGGCATAACCTGACATAATTACCAAAATCATTCCCGGCGTGCCGTTGCGTGATGACGTCACCGCCGACGCCGTGCGATGTCCAAATTCAGTCGGCCCGCCTCCTGCCCAGCTGATTGGTGAGTATGATGTAAATTACATCACGCGTACTTACCGCGAACTTACCGCGAACTCCGCTTCCGTTTGTTCGCGCCAAACACATGCAGTCGCATGATGGTGGGACAGGCCCTTGACAGTCGCCGTTCCAGTTTCCAGTTTTTCAGGCGACTTCCGGCAACTTGACAGTCGCCGGCAGTCCGTTGAAAAATCACCTAAGTGGGACAGGCCCATGAGGTGTGCATTTGTGCACGTCAAAATCAACATTGCATTTGTTTGAGGACCTCCATGGAGAACGATGTAAAACATTAGTGACATTCACATTATCCGTTTCAATTGTTCTTGATCCTCGGATTGTTCATTGAATTACTATGTCACACAGAAAAGGTTGCTATTTTTTGTGAAAAACTTTCTGCACCCCTGTGTTAATTAAAAGTATTATCAAACAAGCCAGTATGCTCAACATTTGGAAATAAGATTTTCCATTTTCTGTTGAAATACTTTGGCTCACGATTGTCAAAAGAAATGGATAATGCAGACCTAAAAAAATGAAACCTCATGTAAATCAGATATTCTTCCATTGGTCGACGTCTATGCCTGATCACATGGTTGAGTAACAGGATCACCATGTTGAAATTTTCTCTGCAGATAAAATAATTTCCTTTCAGATAATGTTCCTCCAAATTTAGTTTTAATTTTTAGTTTTAGAGATACAGAGAGGAAATGGGCCCTTCGGCCCACCCAGTCCATGCTGACCAGCGATCCCCATACAATAGCACTATCCTACATGCTAGGGACAGTTTACAATATTTACTAAAGCCATACGAACCTACAAACCTGTACATCTTTGTAGCATGGGAGGAAACCGGAGCACCCGGAGAAACCAGGGAAAATGTACAAACTCCGTACAGACACCACCTGCAATCAGGATTGAACTCAAGTTTCTGGTGCTTTAAGGCAGCAACTCTACCGCTGTGCCACCATGCCACCACAAATTACTTAATTATTTTATTGAAGGAGCAGTTAATCTTTACTCATTGTAAAAAAATCTCACCTTTAATATCTAGTCCATTCCTATTTTCAATGGTATCTGCACAGAGTTGTGGTCTCTGTTGGCAATGCTGGTATTTGTTGATGTCCATAATTGCCCCAACACTGAGTGGTTTGCCAGTCTATTTCTTGAAGGCAACCAAGCTAACCACATTGCCATGAGTTTAAACTGAAATAAAAGTCCTGATCAGTGAAGGATGTCAGAATTCAGAATACTCCAAAGACGTAGAGGTTTGTATGTTAATTGGCTTGGTATAAGTGTGAATTGTTCCCCATTTATGTCGGGTAGCGTTAATGTGCGGGAATCGCTGGTCGGTGCCGACTCGGTGGGCCTAAGGCCCTGTTTCCGCGCTACATCTCTAAACTAAACTAAACTAAATTCAACATGGGTGAAAGCAAGAATATATTCCACCACAATCTGTAACCTCATGACTGGATATCTCCACCATTACAGTCGACTCACATTTAATGAGGACTGCAGAAGGGCATGCCGAGAGCAGAACCAGCTTAACTAAAAATGCAATGCCAGCCCCACAAAGCTGATGAACTGGACTATGCCAAACGTACTAAACAACAAAAACAATAAGCAACAACGAAATCTTGGCTGTAATATTTTCTCATATTATTTTACAACTTAGAAGGAAGTCATTTAGCCCATCAATTCTAAACAAGCTAGACACAAAATGCTGAAGTAACTTAACGGCAGCATCTCTGGAGAAAAGGAGCAGGTAACGTATCGAGACAGAACCCTTCTTCGGACAAACAAGCGGTCAAAGTAACCCAATCAATCCCATTCCCCAACTTTTTTTCCATGCCACCTGATCTCATTCAAATTCCCAACAGCTCTATGATGACTATTTTAGCCACCACTTAGATAAGGGATAAATTAGCAGAAACAAATTAAGAAGCTAGCCAACCTGAGATAAATCCACATACTCACAAGCAGCTATATGGAGTCAATACCACCTCCAGTTTAAATTCCATTTGGAATATTTTGGAGGACCAAGAAACCAAGAACCAAGATATTGATTTGGGTTTGTTGAAGCTGTGATCTATGAGCTCTATCAACATTGCCATCAATACTACTTGTGCCTTGGTTCTTGGTTTCTTGGTCCTCCAAAATATTCCAAATGGAATTTAAACTGGTCAATTAAACTGGCCTCTAGTCAAGTGGAAACTGCCCAAGTAAGTATTGTTCAAAATAGACAGGACAAATCTGGCAAATAACTACCAGTCTACTCTCAATCATCTGCAAAATTACAGTAGGTATTGTCAACCTACTTATCGACATTCAATATGGATATTGCTGGTGCTTCTCAGCTCAGTATGATCGTAAACACGGTCTAAATGAATTCCAAACCAGCTACTCCCAACATCAAAGCAGTATTGGATTGAATCAGGCATCTAGGAATACCAAACTTAGATGAACGTACACTCACCTTGATATTCAGTAGTGTTATTATCACTGAGTCTACAATGTTAATATATGGAAGGGTCACCAAAAATTCAATTGGACAAATATGTAAAATTATGGTTACAAAGGACAGGTTAGGAAGTCAGGTATCCTGGAGCAAGTGACTTACCTCTCCACATGCTAAAGGCTTTCCATCATCGACAAGGCTTGCACTCCTCAGTAAGTGAGCAATATGGGGTCTCAACCTCAAACGTCATCCATTCCTTCTCTCCAGAGATGCTGCCTATCCCGCTGAATTACTCCAGCATTTTGTGACTATCTAATATTATATCACATGTCTAATGTAACATTGTCCACTTGCCCAGAAGAGTGCAGTTTTAGAAACTCTCAAGAAGCTCAGCAACACCAAGATCGCACTGATCGGTAACCGATGAATCACATGGATTTGTTCCCTCCACTGCACCATGGCTGCAGGATATGTCAATGGTTTGCATTGTCTCCTCTCTTCCACCAATCCTATCCTACATCAACACGTGAATGAAATAACTGCTTGGTGAAATAATAAAGAAGCTTGGTGTTTTGTAGAACTTTATAACAATGTCAATCCTTCAGAGAGGAATGGGCAAGAGAACAGCATCAATAATGTATTTGCCAAAATCAGTTACAAAATTAAAATCAGAGTGTGGCTTCCGTTCAGTGAAATTAAGCTCATTTGATTGAATACAATATTTAATTCTTTCTTATAATAGTCTTCAGGTCTAATTAATTGGATCCAGAAATCTTTGCTGGTTCACAACACCAGCGAACCGGATTCAATCCTGACATCGGTTGCTGTCTGTGTGGAGGTTTCATGTGTCCCTGTGACCACGTGGGTTTCCTCCGGGTGCTCAGGTGTTCTCTCACATCCTAACGTATTGCAGGTTTGTAGATTAATTGTAAATTGCCCTCTGTGTGTAAGGAGCAGATGAGAAACTGGGGCAACATAGAACCACTGTGAACATGTGATCAATGGTCAGTGAGGACTCAGTGGGCCGAAAGGCCTTTTCCAAACTACACCTCTAAGCTAAAATTCCTTGCAGGAAAATCCTGACTATGTGGATGCAACTATGTTTCAGATTTGAGGCATAGAAATTCATTTGTTTCATTTTTTGGCTGTGAAATCTTTGTTGCGATATATTTATCTAATGCTGCTCTTTTAAAAGAAAAGATTTAAAAAAATTGCAAAATTCAAGAGCAGTTTAAAAATATAATATTATGCATGTTCTCCAGAGATGCTGCTTGACGATGAGGTACTCCAGCACTCTATTCCTTCTGTGTAATCCAGCATCTGTATTTCCTTGTTTCTAACATTATCAAGTTCCCTTGTATAAAAGGCAAATTTCTGACAATGGCCAGCATTTAGACATCCAGCTGAGAGCTCATCAGCTAGTCCTGAAAGGCACAATTCACAGCACACTTCCAATTCCTTCAGTTCCTTGTTCTCAGGAGTCACTTGAGCATCAAGGTGGGATAACTTATCTCTACTTATCTCTCCATGGTGCACTAGTGATTCAAGAGAACAAGGAATTTGCTGCCACCTTTATTGACAGGATCCTCAAAAGCCTGGTAAACCATCACCCACAAGAAGGATGTCCTCTGTTCGAAGAGACAAGGCTGACAACATATTGTTTTGAAACTATGGGATGGTTTTAATAGTTCCCCATCCCATTCCACGACACCCCAACACCAACCTGCACCACTCTGCACTGGCCTCCTCATCTTACACCACCCCAATGCATGCCTCCCCTCCACACCACACTCCATCCTTTCTCCTCTAATAGTTGTTTGACAAAACAATTAGGAGTATTCACTTATATTTACCTTCTTTATGCCCTTTGCAATTCAACTACTCTAAACCTTGTGAAATAGAGATGAAAGAATCTCGATAGGTTCCTGTTTTAATATGAGTCCAGACAATTATATATTTAAATAAGGGATATCTCTTTAAAATGGGACTTTGGTTTACTCTGAATGCAATACCCCTTGACTGGAGTGAGTTTACCTGGCCAAGGTAGGTGTCTGGAAGGACAAAAGTGCATTTTTTCGATGCCTACACCTTGGTGAAGACTGCAGTACAGGCAAAAGCCAATGGCTGTGCAGAGAACATCTAAAGCTTTGACGATCAGCAAACTGTGGGATGTAGCATGGGTCAAAGCTTTGTTTAAGAAAGAACTGTAGATGCTGGAAAAATCAAAGGTTGGCAAAAATGCTGGAGGAACTCAGCGGGCGAGGCAGCATCTATGGAGAGAAGGAATAGGCGATGTTTCGGGTCAAGACCCTTCTTCAGATTTTAAATGGTAGAAACTGTAAGGTAGAACGATCTTGAGCATTGGATGCTGAAAGCGCTGCCACATGTGTGAGGTTGTGCTTAACATTTTATCAGCTCACACATGGGAGTAAGGACTAACTTACGCAAGGGTAGCTTGTGCAGGTGTGTTCTTCTGTGAAGCCTAGGTGAATAAGACATTGGGTGCTGAGCCCATGTAACTGCGCCAGCGATGAGTGGTGTGTTGCTTGTTTGCTTTCTCCATGGTGGAATGGTAAGTCTGGACAAATGGCCAGTGGGAGACAGTTTTGTTTCATCAAAGTGCTTCAAGGTGCACAAAAGGCATAGTATGAGCCATAGTCAAAACCATGTATTAGGCAGATTGTTTAGAAATGAGCCGTGGACAGAATAGGTGTGAGTGCCCCGAATGGCATGCAGCAATCTGACTGAAAATGCAAGTTCATAGAACATAGAACAGTTCAGTGCAAGACCAGGCCGCAATGCCTGTGTCAAACATGATACTAAGGCCAAATCTTATCTGCCTGAGCATTATCCACATACCTCCATTCCATGAACATATAACATAGAAACAGAGAAACATAGAATATAGGTGCAGGAGTAGACCATTTGGCCCTTCGAGCCAGCACCACCTTTCAATATGATCATGGCTGATCATCCAAAATCAGTACCCCGTTCCGGCTTTTTCCCCTTATCCCTTGATTCCCTTAGCCCTAAGAGCTAAATCTAACAGAGCCTTGTGCCTATCCAAGAGTCTCTTAAATGCCACTGTTGTATCTACCTCAACCACTACCCCTGGCAGCGCACTCTAGCCACTCATCATCTTTGATGTATAAAACATGCCCCGCACATCTCCATTAAACTTTCTTTCTATCACCTTAAAGCTGTGTAATTAATGTAATGTAAAGAATTGTCTGTGAACCACACAGATGAATGATCAGCGTAACTGGTCTTTAAAAAAAAGTTGGAGATCACATTAACTCATAGTAAATATCGTTTATGAGTTCAGGATTATTAAAAGCCGGTTCTTCTTTGAATGAAGAGTGACTTTTTTAGTATATTGTGGTTGAAAATCTTGCTGACGACAAATTTTTCCTGGGCACATTTGACAAAAAAACGCTAGCAAATATGGACATCTCAGCAGAAATGGTGCAAACTATCATTAAGACAGCCACAAATGTATACACATGTTTTGACTTTGAGATAATGTGATTTTCAACTTTGGAATGCTTTTTTTTAGGTGTTATGTAGACAAATGTTTAGGCTTATTTATATCAGATTAGAATGAGTTCAAGCTCCCCACCTACAGGCCACAAAAAGCATTTCACATTGTTCCTTTCAGAAAGTGCAATGCAATTTCAAACCCAGACGGAAAGGAATTCCTGGAATGATTCTTCATGGTAATCCTTACACCCGCATCGTGAAATCCAGGCTATATAGGAAATTGGTGCCATCCATTAGGTAATCTGAAAAAAAAAGAAATTTGGCAACTAATATTATGACTATTATGACAGAAGGCTCTTCTTGTGTTTACAGATAAAGAAGTGTCTGTGTGCCACATGGAGGAAGGTCAGTTTGGGAGGACTTTACTATCAAAATTAATTGCTTCCAATTTTCTGTTCGCTACTTTAAATGAAAGGAAGAATGAAAAAGGTTGTACGAAATATCCAGCTTGCACTCTTTTCCTCCACGATTTGCATCATTGCTTAGCTTTTTAGCGCTATCTTTGGATAACCTCTGGGACTAAAAGCGTATGAATTCTGTGGTAAACAAAATGATTGGTGAAATTCCACTGGGCCTATCCAGCAGGACTTCCCGAAATTAACTTTATTACATTTCACAGCAAGCTCCTGGCATGGTTTAGGCCTGGCCATGGTAGCTTGCTGTGAACAGAGGCAGGAAATAACACAGGGCTGCAATTCTTTAAATCTGCAGTTGCAGTTTAAAGGGACTGTAGGAAGAAACTTTGTGTTTGAACTTGCAGTAGGAGTACTTCTATTAGGAGTAGATAACAGCCCTTTTTATAGTGGTCACAAAACTTCACTCATACTTTCAGAATGTTTTTTTCATTTTTTTAAGTTATAAGTGCTACAGTGAGTGGGTTAGTTTCAGCAATATCCCTATCCCCAAACCTTCCTCTTCCCCACCCCCACCACCAAAGTTATGCAGAGACAACACATCCAGCCTAAGATAGTCCACCATGGCCTAGAGAAATTAGACCTGGAGATGTTGCAACTCCTAGTAGATGTGGGTATTTATTTACACAATTCTAATTCATAAGTTGGAGTGGTTCCTGAAATGCTTTAGGATTTTTAGGTTCAAATTAGTTTATTTTCCTTGATCTTTTGCATAATGGGAGCATTCAATAAGATGGCTCTGGGCCTTTTGGGGGTATCAAGAGAAGTTATGATGTATCATAAGGTTGAAATATTTCAATTCAAGTATGTGAATAATGGTTTTCAAAATAAATAAGCATCAGCCTTGATTCATTCTTGGCATGTAAATGAATCTTAATTTGTGTACTTTGGTGCTGACCAAAGTATCATGAAGGCAAAGTAAGAAACTGTTGGGACGATTAGTATGAGTTGTAAAGAAGTACTTTCAATTGGAAACATCTTTGAATGTATGTGCCATAAAGTTCCAGAGGCACATATCCTCTGATGAAAGTGAAGAAGTTCCCAGCTGCGCACTGCCATCAGAATATACACATACAGAATAGCTAAAGGTTTGGATAGAGTGGATGTGGGGAGGATGTTTCCACTAGTGGGAGAGTCTAGGACCGGAGGTCATATCCTCAGAATTAAAGGATGTTCTTTTAGGAAGGAGATGAGGAGACATTTCTTTAGTCAGAGGGTGGTGAATCTGTGGAATCCTTTTCCATCAGTGGATATTTTTAAGGCAGAGAAAGATAGATTCTTGATGAGTACAGGTGTCAGCGGTTATGGGGAGAAGGCAGGAGAATTGGGTTAGGAGGGAGTGATAGATCAGCCATGACGGAGTAGACTTGATGTGCCAAATGGCCTAATTCTACTCCTATCACATGACCTTATGACCTTTTATTTGAAGCAGTGTAATATTTGTCCTCTGTTAGTTGATGCCATCTGGAATGGTTTTACGGCAAAACATTAAGGATCCTGTGGCCTGTGTGAATGGTACTCCCTTGGTGAAGTGGAGGTGTTGAAGACATTCTTCCTCTCTTTGGTTGGGAAATGAGAATGGCCTACCGTGGGTGTGGTCTTCTGTCCCATACCCCAACTCCTCCTGACTGCTCTTCATCATCCTCCTCACACAAAGGCCATTCTCCCATGCCAACATTACAGGTGTCATGAAGGCTGATAAAAACTAACCAGCACAAGGCAAAGAGAAAGCAATAAATTGTAAATGGCAGAAAATGCGCAGTAGTCAATGAGTAACCTAAACAAACAAACCATAATACAGATTGGTATGTGGTGGATTAGTCCTTTCAAAGCCCTACTAAAGGCCGCTTGCTGCTGATTAGTATCATGGCTGCAAAACAAATTAATCACCGACCAGATATCTACTATTCATGCTGCCTTGGGAAGACTAGGACCAGTCTCACCCCCAGTCACCCCTTCTTCTCCCTTCTCTCATCAGGCAAGTACAGAAGTTTGAAAATTCATACCTCCAGATACAGGGACAGTTTCTTCCCAGCTGTTATCAGGCAACTGAACCTTGCACTGACCAACTAGCGAGTGATTTTGACCTCCCATCTATCTCATTGGAGACCTTCAACCTATCTTTAATCGGACTTTACTGGACATTGTCTTGTAGTAAATGTTATACTCCGTGTCCTGTATCTGCACACTGTGGACAGTTTGATTGTAATCATGTATAGTCTTTTTGCTGACTGGACAGTACAAAATAGCTTTTCACTGTACCTGACAATAATGAACTGAACTAAACTAAACTAAAATGTTGTACAAGTAGTTTAAAACAACAAATAAGCTATTTAACTAATTCCAGCAAGCTTATTCACGAGATTCAATATGGAAAATTAACATGGAAGATTTCAGTGAATGTTAAATCAGTTAAGGTTCACTTTTTAATCAATCCCACGGTAATATTAGGAAAAAAGTTGGGTCCTTTGATTTTGTGGTTAAAATTGCTGTCCTCTATTCAGATTTAGGATAGGCAAGCCAAACTAAACTCTAACAAATAGACACCATGACTCCAAACATAGGTTGAAACTTTAAAAACATATGACCAATATTATTACTGGATCACATAGTAATATATGCTCAAGTCTGGGTTTGCTTTCACACTGTTAGGCATTAAGATATTTAAACAATTTACCGTGGTAATGCATTCACATACTGGTCAGTGGGAACACAGTACTTTTTGAAAGAGCACATTAATCTCTGTCTGAATTCTCCATCCTACCTCTCACTCTGAATGATCTGTGAAATTTAACAGTAAACGGACTAATACCAGCCTTTGGACAGAATCCCGCACGGAGACAAAGAATGAACAGAGTGCTAAGTTTTCCAAAATGAATGACATTTGAGTTACTTTCAAAGAGAAGCTTTCCAAATCCCTGTAGTAGGGGAACCTTATAAAATAGTTCCAAGTATTGAGAATGAGATTCAACTGATTTGATAATTACTGATTTGACAATTAAATGATTAAGAAAGAGCTGGTGACAACGTGTTACTCGGATCTGCTGGTACTCCTGTCTGGAACCTCAGCCCGTTGCTTCTGAAGACTTATCCTGGATAATTGTCAATTAAAAATGCAAAAAAAGGATAAAGTGTCAAATTTCAGACAAGAATGTTTGACCTTTATTTGGTGGAAGGGGTGGATACACATGAATTGATTAGCACAAATTTACATTCTGTGGTCCTGTGATTCGTGTAAAATAAGTTAAACATTTCAATTGGGTGATTACAATTAGGATCATTCATTGGGGTGGGATCAACCGTGTTGGAGAAGTCCCTTGACACAAGCTAAATGTCCGTTGCGGTACTCGCCAAAATACAGAGGATGAGGAGTAGGCTTGAGTCACACAGTCAATAATCACTTATCACTACACGAGAATCTCAGCAACTTTATAAAATAAAAGGCTGGCATATTGATTACAAATCAAAATTAAAATTCTTCCTTTGAGTTTATCATTTGCTGAGGCTCCATCTGTAATAAAGAATGCCTCAATATCCAGAGTCAAGGTGATCAAAGAGCAGAAAATAATTTCCCATTATTTAAATTTAAATTTAACTTTAATTTGTATACCTCCTCACATGTGATTCGAGGCCTACTTAAGTAACCAGATGTATATTTTGGGAAATGGCAAGGGCAAAGGTTTGAAGTTCAAAATATTTCTGAACATCCAACCCAGTCCTGGATCCAATAATAAGTTTTTAGAGTTTGGCAGGAAATCAAGCTTGTTTAAAAAAAAAAAAATTCCTAGGCATCCTGCCCTTAAAATAGTGTTAGGTTCAGACAATGAATATCAATTGTAATGTGTGGTCATTCTAGATCTGAGAAATAATATAATTTTTCATTCCTGAGCCAGTGAAACAAATGATATCTGGGAGAAAGAATGCTAACTATTAGTTGCACAAAACCCAATTTCTCTATTTTGTTTCTAAGAATGCTATTAATTCCAAATGGCATAACCCTGTCCCCATTGAGCAACAACCACCTTTCCATCACACCACTTCCTTCTCTGTTATACATAAATAATAAAGATGATATGGGAGTAATCATAATTGTATTATTTTCCGGGATCTGGGTGTAGATGGAAAGGTCAACATTTATTATCTATCGCTAAATGGCTGGTGCTGAGTCATCTTCTTGAACAACCGCCATATTTTTGGTAGAAATACTCCCACAGAACCAATGTGAAAAAATGTCTTAGATTAAGATCCAGAGACAATGAAGGAATGAGGTTCTAAATGAAGGAGGTTGACTTGAAAGGAACATTCAGGTGATGTTTTCATGTGCCTGTTGGTATTGAGGCTGCAGAATAGGGTAGCTTTTTTGAGGCAGCCTGCAGAAGGCACAGTGGCAGAGGTGGCACAGTGGGTAGAGCTACTCCTCACAGCGCCAGACACCTGGGTTCAATCCTGACCTATTACCGCATGGGTTTTCTCCGGGTGCTCTGGGTTTGTCCCACATCACAAAGATCCACGTCTTGTCAGTTAATTGGCCACTGTAAATTGCCCTTAGTGTGTAGGGAGTGGATGTAAAAGTGGGTAACACAAAACTAGTGAGAACGGGTGATTGATCATTGGCATGGGCTCAGTGGGCTAAAGGGGCTGTTTCCATGCTATATCTTTCAATCAAAATCAAAGTCATGGCAGAGCAGTAACAGGATCGGTCCGAGTCAGCATGGATTTACGTAGGGGAAATCATGCTTGACTAATCGTCTGGAATTTTTGAGGCTGTAACTAGGAAAATGGACAAGTGAGAGCCAGTGGATATAGTGTACCTGGACTCAGAAAGCATTTGATAAGGTCTCACATAGGAGATTAGTGGGCAAAATTAGGGCACATGGTAATGGGCATGACTTTCAGAATGGCAGGCTAGTGGGGTACTGCGTGGCTCGGTGCTAGGACCATAGCTATTTATAATGTACATCAATGATTTAGATGAAGGGATTCAATGTAACATTAGCAAATTTTCATGACACAGTGCTGGGTGGCAGTGTGAACTGTGAGGAGGATGCTATGAAAATGCAGGGTGACTTAGACAGGTTGGGTGAGTGGCAGATGCATGGCAGATGCAGTTTAATGTGGATAAATGTGAGGTTATTCACTTTGGTAGCAAAAACTGGAAGGCAGATTATTATCTAAATGGTATCAAGTTGGGAAAAGGGGAAGTACAACGGGATCTGGGGGTCCTTGCTCATCAGTCAATGAAAGTAAGCAAGCACGTACAGTAGGCAGTGAAGAAAGCTGAGTTGAGTCATAAGTTGAGTTGAGTAAAGGAGCAAAGAGGTCCTTCTGCAGTTGTAAACGGCCCTAGTGAGACAACACTTGGAGTATTGTGTGCAGTTTTGGTCCCCTAATTTGAGGAAGGACATTATTGCTTTTGAGGGAGTGCAGCGTAGATTTACAAAGTTAATTCCCGGGATGGCGGGACTGTCATATGCTGAGAGAATGGAGCGGCTGGGCATGTTGAAACATGTAAGATTATTAAGGGTTTGGACACACAAAGGGCAGGAAACATGTTCCCGATGTTGGGGGAGTCCAGAACCAGGGGCCACTGTTTAAGAATAAGGGGTAAGCCATTTAGAACGAAGATTAGGAAACACTTTTTCACACAGAGAGTTGTGAGTCTGTGGAATTCTCTGCCTCAGAGGGCGGTGGAGGCCGGTTCTCTGGATACTTTCAAGAGAGAGCTAGATAGGGCTCTTAAAGATAGCGGAGTCAGGGGATATGGGGAGAAGGCAGGAACGGGTTACTGATTGGGGATGATCAGCCATGATCACATTGAATGGCGGTGCTGGCTCGAAGGGCCAAATGGCCTACTCCTGCACCTATTGTCTATTTTGCAGATGATGTATGGAGCTTTGGGGAGTTTGTACTTAACTACTTGTGGTTGGACACCAAACCACTATTCTGCTTCTGAGGATATAGCATTTATATGGCTGGTCATGTTGAGGTTCTGGTTAATGCTGATCCTCAGAAATTTGATAGTCGGGTACTCAATGATCGCAATGCCATCAATTGTCTAAAGTAGCAAGTAAGACCCTCCCTTGATGGAGATAATCAATGTCTGGCACTTTTGTGCTTTTATCAACCACTTTTCTGCCCACGCTAAATGTTGTCTAGGTCAAATTATATGCAGGCCTAGACAGCTTCAATCTCTCTGAGAGCTGTGATTGGAATTGGAAAATTGTGTAATCATCAGCAAACATCCCTACTAACCTTGCGATGAAGGGAAGATAATTGATGAAGCAATTGTAGACGGTTGGTATTGGGATACTTGATTGGAAGGGATTTATGCAATGAAGTCTTGGAACTGAAATGATCGACTGCGAACACTCATGTTCAATTTCCTCTGTGCAAAGTGTAACTCCAAACATTTGAATGATTTCCCCAAGGCGTCGGTTAATTTGAGTTCTATGAGGAATTCCTGATGCCAAAATCAGTCAAGTGCTGCCTCCTTCCCAAGAACAGTCACTCTCATCTCACCTCTGGAATTCTGCTCTATGGTCCATGTTGAGATCACAGCTGCAATGAGGTATGGAGATGAGTGGTCCTGGTAACACCCACACTTGGAATCAGTCACATTATTGGTGACTAAGGGTACCAGAGCATGTAGGTCAACTGGGAAAATGGGCAAAGGAATGGCTGATGGAATTTAACTCAGACAAGTGTGAAGTGATGTAGGTTGAGTCATCCTCATCAGTGCACCCACATTGCCAGCCCTTGCATATTGATGTGGTGATCAAGAAAAGCATCACCATATTTATTTTCTCAGACATCTGAAAGATTTGACATGTTCATGTGGACTCTCACAACCTTCCACAAAATGTTATAGGAAGTGTTTTGGCAGGTGCATTTCAACCTGCTATTCAGTTTGTCTGCTTTTGACCGCTTGAACCTGCAGAGAGTGGTAAACACTGGCTATCTCATCACAGGATCATCACTTCCTTCCATCCAATCCATCCTCATGGTGCATTGCATCAGGAAGGCTGGAAATATCGGCAAGTACGCCTGGGACCCTGATAGAATTGAATGGTGCCAGAATAGCAATCTTGCTCTTAAAATGAACAATACTAAAGAACTGATTGTTTACTTCAGGATGTGAAAGCTGAGGATCAATGAACCTGTCTAATGGTGGGATTTTGATGGAGAGAGTCAACAGCTTCAAGTTCCTGCCAACCATATCTCAGAACATCTGTTTTGGGTCCGGTACAATAACGCATTCACAAAGAAAGTTGTATCGTGGACTAGTTCTGCAATTCGAACGTCTAATAGAGTTGTGATGACATACTACAGTTAAACACATTGGCTACACTTGAAGTATTGTGTACAGTACTCGTCACGAATATTAAGTAATTAAGATGGTAAGGATGCAGAAAACATTCACAGTATGTTGCCTAGACTGGAGGGCTTGAGATATGAGGAGAGAACGGATCGGCTGGGATTGTTTTCCCTGGAGCAATGAAGGTGACCGTATAAAATTATCCTATTCCTTCGCTCCATTGATGCTGCCTCACCCGCTGCCTCACCCTTCTCCAGCTTTTTTGTCTACCTTAGATAGTGTCACTGTCTTTTTGCCAGACAAGGGCATAGGATAAAAGTGAGAGGTGAAATATTTAAAAGGGATCTGAGGAGCAGATTTTTTACACAAATGGTGGTGGATATATATATATATATATATATATATATATATATATATATATGTAATTAACTGCTAGAAAAGGTGATAGAGGTAGAACAATTACATCTAAAATACATTTGGACAGGTACATGGATGGAAAGAGTTTAGAGGAAAATTAGCCAAATGCAGGCAAATAGGATTAAAGGATTAAAAAAAAAATAGTTACAGCATAATCAGCTGTTAAAAAACAAAAAAAACATTGATGATGCTGAAATCTGAAATTAAACAGAAAATACTGAAACATATAAAAATAACTTTCTTTCTCTGAACACAGTTGCTGCCTGACATGCTGAGTGTTTCCTACGTTTTCTGTTATGATATCAGATTTCAGCATCTTCAGTTTATTTCATTTCCAGTAGCTCACTGTCAAGGATTCAGTGTAGTTTCTTAGAATTGAAGCAGCAGTTTAACATAGATATTAACATGCTAACACATTTTTTAAGTTTCAATTACATTTTGTAGAATTTTACAGATTGTAGCTCACCACATTTTGAGAGTAATACAGGGCCAGCAAAGAGGTTGAGCCCTGCAAAGCTATCAGGAAATCAACAATGGCACTACATTTCAATGGGCAATGGTTCTTTATTATCACATGTACCAAGGTACAGTGACAATTTTCCTTTTTTTGCCTACATTTCAGTAAATGATTACTCTACATAAACATAATCCCAGATTAAGTACAGAGTGTAGACAAATAACCCACCAAGACCATGTACAAGAGTCACTAGGTTTGGTGCCATTTTAATAGTCCTAGCTACAGCTGGCCGTAAAGGCCCATTGCCCTGGTGGCGTTGCAGGGTCAGCCTGCCAAGTGGAGCTCCACCACTGATCCACTGCACCGTACCACCGTAGGTTGTGTCCGATCCAGTCGACCCCCAGGATGCTGCAGATCCTCCAGCCGTCGCCTTGATCGGGATCGGCCAGAAAACCATCGTCCCTCTCTTCACCTGGCTCCCTTTCAGCCTTTGTGCTCCAGGGGCACCTCCCGCAGCTGACTTTGAGGGTGCTCAAGGTACGACCTCCATTCCTCTTACTTGCCATTTTGTTCTTGCATCTGCCATCGCCGACTCCCTCCATCCTCCTCTCTGCTTCTCCGGTCCTCGGAGATCCTCCGGTCCTTGGCTCAGCGGCTTTCCTCTTCAGGCGGGTTTCCTAGTTCTGTGGGGTGAGCTAGGCCTGTTGCCAGAGGAAACAATTAGCAGATATGGCGACAGGATCAAGAAAAGCTTCTTATTCTATCTCATATTAAAAATGCTCAGTCTCAAGAATGCCTATGCTTTTGCAATTATTTATTTACATGAATCTAATTCTTCATCTTCCCCCCCTGCCCCCACCTCCTCAACAAAAACTCGAGTCACTTCATTGTGGAAAATACGATGTAAAGAAAATTAGCTTTTATGAGGCAAGACTTTAATGATCATTTCACACGATAGTTCAAACTACTGATTTCAGCAGTTTGTGCTCAGCCTATGCGTGGATCAGTTTGAATTTACATTTCACATCATAATAAAACTCACTGTTTAATTAGCTATGACGATGTTAGCATACAGAAATTGGATTTAATTGCCTGAGCTTGGTTGAAGTTTTTCAAGAGAGGCTGTTTTAAAAAAATTCCTGGAACCAAGTTAACTTTCCCATTCTGGCATTTGTTAGCACTTATTTCATTACAATTTCATCCACGAAGTTTGCACTTGGCATTTTGGCACCAGATCTGAAAATTTACTAAGTTTAGCATTTTTCATTTTATTTCTTTTCAGCTCATTAAAAGCATACTGTTGAGTAGCTGTTCCATTACTATTTGTTTTGTTTTATTGGACGCCTACATATTTCTGAACTGTTCTTCCCCTTGTTTATTTATGCACGCCATCTCCTTCCCATGTCCACACATCAGATGTTATTTTAATCTGTCTCTGAAGAAGTCAACAGGCATTTTATTCAGAGCCCAATACTAGCATTCTACATTGGAGGTAAAATCATTCAACCAATGCATGAAATTCCATCACAAGACAAAGGAGTGTAGTCACATATTAGAGATGTTGATCTGTAGCAATGGTTTTACAACTTCCATTGATATAGCATCTTAATGTAGTGAAAACGTGAAACATTGGCACTTCTCTGCCGTGTCATGACACAAAAAGATAAAATCACGCAGAGCGCATAGAAAATATTAGATTAGAGTTAGACATTCAAAGATTTTGTCAAGAAGGTAGATTATAAGAAGCATTTTAAAAGTGAGGAGATTTTGGAAGGGAATTTCTTGGAGGCAAAGCAAAGCAAAACTATTCTACCAAGGAATTAATCTAGAATTTGGTCAACTCAATAGCTTCCTTTCTTGTTCTGCTGTTCAAGAGGCCGGGGTGGGGAAGGGGGTGGGGAAGGGGGTGGGGAAGGGGGGTTGGGGAGGTCACAGGACAATTAAATGGCTAGAAATAGATGGAAAATAAATTTGACAGTGTTCTCAGTCACTCCCCAGGATTAGCTGGCTCTCAAATGCTATGAAGGACTAGCTATCTTATATTACTAAAACTAAGATCTTGACCGCTTTCGACTTTCTGTTTTGTGATTTCCGAGAGAACGTCGCCACTTACGGCCGTAATTTTTGGCCACCTTGCTCAGAGTCCCCCTCCGCCGGACTGGACTGGAGGATTTTTCCCATCGATGAAAAATCAGAGAGGTATTAATGTTTTTTTAAAGTTTGCCATTCTCTCTGCTGCCCCCGCAGGGGCGAGGGACTATAACACCTGGAGGTGTCGTGTCTCACTCAGTCTCTGAGAGACGAAGGAAGTGAGAGGGTCACGGCTCTCTGAGCTGCGAATAACACTGAATGCACGTCTACTCGGCGGTGAGTCCCCTCGATGCGGTTGTAAAGTGGCTGCTGCCAAATTGTTTGCCTTTTTTTAAAGTTTGTTTTCAGAAAATGGATTGGTTGTAAAGTGGCTGCTGCCAAATTGTTTGCCTTGCCTTTTAAAAAGTTTGTTTTCAGAAAATGGATTGGCTGTAAAGTGGCTGCTGCCAAATTGCCTTGGCTTGGTTTTTAAAATTGTTGCAACAGTTTTCGGATGGATAAAGTGTGAATAAACATTTTATTAGATCAGGACTGTGTTTAATTGCAAAATTGGCGCTCATTCCGTGACTTCCGCTTATTGGCAAGATGGCGGCAATTACATAATTTCCGATTAGCGTCAAGATGGCGCTGACTGCGTCATTTTCGGTTTGTGGCAAGATAGAGCTGACTGCAGAAGGCATAGTGACGACGTCGTTGAATAATTGAAGAGAGCTGACTGCTCTGTCTATGGTGAGTGTGTTTGTTGGACGTTATTTAAAGCACGTTTTTGCATCAGCAACAGTTGCCTCTACAGGAGGCTTTAAACGTTTGAATCATTCGGTTGTCACACTGTATGTTTACCACGTTCTGAAGTTACTTGGCATTTTAGTATTGGTTGTGTGTGTGTGTGAGTCTGTGTGTGTGTGTGTATATGTGAGTGTGTGAGTCTGTGTTTGTGTGAGTGAGTCTGAGTGTGTGTGTATATGTCTGTGTGTGTGAGTGAGTCTGTGTGGGTGAGTCTGTGTGTGTGAGTGTGTGTGTGTGTGTGTGTGTGTGTGTGTGTGTGTGTGTGTGTGTGTGTGTGTGTGTGTGTGTGTGTGTGTGTGAGTCTGTGTGTGTGTGTGAGTGTGAGTCTGTGTGTGTGTGTGAGTCTGTGTGTGTGTGTGTGTGTGTGTGTCTGAGAATCTGTGTGTGTGTGCGTGTGAGTCTGTGTGTGTGTGTCTGAGAGTCTGTGTGTGTGTATGTGTGTGTGACAGTCTGTGTGTGTGTGTGTGTGAGTGTGTGAGGTGGAGGGTGTGTGTGTGATCAACAAATAACAAATAGTACAAATAATATAGTCTTTTGTAGTTCAGAGCTTATTCGTTATGTTTAATAACCTGATGGCTGTCAGGAAGAAGCTGTTCCTCAATGTGGATGTTACAGTTTTCAGTTTACAAAAGTCGGACGTGACTCCAGAAGTCGTGCATAAGTCAGTCAGTCCACAAGCCATGATTCAGTCTGTCAGTCCAGAGGCCGTGAGTGAGTGAGTCAATCAGTCCAGAGACCATGAGTTAGTCCCAAGGCAGTGAGTCCAGAGGCCATGAGTGGGTCATTCACTGCCCCCCCCCCCCACTGGCATCCCCACCTCAAGACGCTGCCCTCCGCCTGGCTGTAAGATGCTCCCCCTCCTGAAGCCGCCCGCATCCCCCGCTGCAGGACACTCCCTCCCTCATCAGCCCACGAGAGCCCCCGCCTGAAGCCGTCCCCCTCCCTCAGCTGCAGGACATTTGCCACCCCCTACACCACCCCGACAGCCCCCGCCTCAAAAAAATGTTTAGCACAAATTCTTCAGTGAGTCCAGAGGATTCAGAATTACAACAAAGTACAACCGCGCAATCTCTCTATATTAAAATTGCCTCTTTTTTTTATCAACAGCAAATAGTCACCAAGAGGCAGTGAGCAGCAGAACACAACAAGAGACACAACAAGAATGAACTTAATAATTCTCATCTTTAACATTGAAATTGTTCTTATATTTTAAGAGTCATTCACATTTTAAACTTTAATAAATCCTTTTTCCACTTTTCATGCCTGTGTGTTCTTCATCACAATGGGAACCTAATAGGCAGGAATGGCTGATTTGTGGGAGAGCCGCTAAGAGTGAATGGGGGGAGGTTGTGGGGAGATGGACTGAATGCGTGGGGGGGGGGGGAGGGGAATGGCAAGGAGCAGTGGGGGGGATGAAGGGAGGAGGAGTGACTGAATGAACTGCCACCACACCAGCCGTGAGTGACTGCACTGCTAGCCCACCAGCCGTGAGTAATTGAACTGCCAGCCCACCAGCTGTCAGTGTTCCCCATCCCGTTGGTACGGGGCTTTTGCATTTTTCAGCTTGAAATTGTGCAATATGGTGCATACTGTAGCGAGTCTTTTAACACACTTGAATGCACTATATATGCTATAAATTGGATTAGCTATGAATAAGGTTAGACTAAATTACATTCCTAATTACATTCCACAGTAGAGCCCAGGTTCTGATCAACACGTGCAGCCCATGACTGATCTTAGTATATTCATGTATGGAAATCAGATTATAATCAAACACGGCCCATGTTGACCAACCTGGGTCTCACTGCACACCAGGTACTACTCCTGACCCTGACTCCAGTAGCATACCTTCTCTCATTCCTGACCCTGAGTCCAGCCTTACACCTGGGGCACTTCACAGACCAAATTATCTATAACAAAATTTGCTACATCCATTGGCTTCCTTGTTATCTAACATGCTAGTTACTTTGTCAAAAAAGTCATCAATTGGTTGAACACAATGTATCATCCATAAAATTATACTCACTCAGCTGTATAAGTATTCTGTTACAATTTCTTTCATTTTCCTAACAAACTGTCCTGAAGTCATTTTCACCCTCAATATTTTCAGTATTTTGCTGTCTTCCTCTCAGCTGGGACTTTTCCGAAATGCAAAGTCCAATAACTATATATTTAAGCAATATTATTCTATTAAATGTGATCTTGAGAGTACATGATATTTTCTGTAGTATTCATAACACAACAATGATAAAAAAAGATCTTTGTTTTGATTGCACCTACTAACATGCATACATTATTACATTAACAGTTAATATGTACCAAGGGCAAATTTTTGATCCAATGCTCCCCATTCCCAATTACTTTTACATTGAAGTGATTGAAATCCAAGTGAAGTTTAAATGGCATCATAAAAGTCAAACCTCCGGAATGGAAGATATTCATCATGTGGTTGGTTGGGGTCAGTATCAGTACAATTACTATATTAAACTTTGAATCATCAGATGTCCTGGTTCAAGCTAAAACTAAAGACAAATAATAATCTCCTCGCACATTCCCCTGCAAGTATCTCTGTCACTCCTTTAAAATATTCCCCTTCTTTGAACAAGCTCTTAAATATTGCATCTGAATCAGTTTCCATCTGATTACACTCCTTGAGGATGTTCATCTATATGTTCAATTAATAAAACAATGAGATTGGGGACATTTATATTCAATCTGTCAAAGGAATTGGTCGGGGGGGGGGGGGGGTTAGAAATAGGCAGTGAGGTAAACAAACATAATAGTTGAGTGGCAAATGACAATAGTGCTACCTTCCCAATATTTAACTGAAGGAAATAATGGGTTATCGGGGCTGTATGTTGTGACAGACAGCCTGACACCTTGCATGTCATTTTAATATCACACTTATCCCATCCCCTGGATATTCAAGATGAATAAATTAAGGTTTTGTCAACTAATTACAAATCAGGCTAATTACAAATCAATAATATTAGCCAACTCCGAAACATGAAGCGCTGAGCATTGGGATCCAGACATCATGGACAACTGGCCTCAGTTCCCCATTCACATCTGGCAGTGTTCTCTGTCTGAACCAGGGGCCACGGAACGTTTTTGAAAGAGGGGAGGCTGAGCCATCACTGATCACTGGCTTTGGGGGTACCCAGTGAGGGTGGAGCAACCGAGTGGGGAGAGGGTGTGGAAGTGGGGTGTCCCCCCTCCCAGGGTAGGGACATTTTGAAATTTGATGTATTAAAATCATGTTTTAGTACATTGTAGAAGTATGATTTCAATGTTTTTTGTTTGAAGTATTTTTAAGAGGTAACTTTTTAAGGGGTAACCTTTTCCACACAAAGGGTGGTGGGTGTATGGAACAAGCTGCCAGAGGAGGTAGTTGAGGCAGGGACCATCCCACAATTTAAGAAACAGTTAGACTGATACATGGATAGGGCAGCTTTGATGGTATGGACCAAAAGCAGGTGGCGTAAGATCTTATTTACCTGCAACCTCCGGCAACCACCTTCAACTAGCATCGCAACCGGCTTCAACAAAAAAATTACCAATTTTTAAAACGGCAACCTATTTTCAGTCGCAGCCAGTTTAAAATTTTTTGAAATAATCGCAGGAACATAGAAGAAGCGGAAACCACTTTCGACCATTAGGGGGACTGACAAAAACCTCCGGGAACCTCCGGGAACCGCACGGAAACCTTGGGTGGGGCACAAAGTCTCCAGAGGTTTCCGTTCAGGTTTCCTAAGTGTGACAGGGGCATAACAGGTGTAATGAGCCATGCCCATAGAAATCTGGCAGAGTATAATTTATGACAAGATCAGATATTAGGTAAGGGGAAGAATCTTGAAAATAGCAGCATTCATACGGTCTGACTTTTCTCAGGGCATATAACATCCATTATTGTGGTTTATAATAATTTTTTAGTGGACAGAATCTGGACAGTGCATACAATGATCTGATATTTGGAAATTTGCATCATGATCCTGAATGGTGTAGGGTATATATCTGATATTCAGTAAAATAATATGTTCAGATTGTGAACTCTAAGTATAATACAGGGTGCATAATAATCCACTATGAGAAGGAGTATAATGGTCTTATTTAGTGCTAGATCTGCAATGATCAATATGCAGAAAGCATCATGATCATATATTAGCAAGGGTGTATGTGGTTGGATGTATAATGATGTGATATTGTATAGGGTATATAATTATCCCATGAGGATAGGGAGGATGTACAATTATTTTCTATTGGGCATGGAGTGTACAATGTCTGAACTTAGCCAAGCTGGTGAACAATGATTTTAAATTGTGCAAGGCTTATAAATATCTGATATTGAGCGGGCTGTAGAACCACAATTATCGTGTAGGCTTAATGATGGTTCAATATGCTGGTGGAATTCAACAGATTAGGCAGCATGTGGAGTGAAATGGGCAGACAATGATTCAGTTCAGGTCCCTCCTTCAAACTGATAAAGAGTTCTGTCCTAAGCATCAGTCTATTTCCCTCTACAGATGTCACCTGATCCATTGAAACCTTGCAGTAGTTTGTTTTTTCTCTCGTGATTCCAGCATCTGCAGTCTATGTCTCCAATAATTCAATTTTAGTTAATGTGATCAAATATTGGGCAGGGTGTATGATTTTGAAAAGGGGGATTGATAATCTCATGTTGTAGAATGTATATAATGACTTGATATTGGCAAGCTTTCCAAATGATCAAAAATTAAATATAGTGTATGTGTATGGGAGAAATGGGAGAATTATATGGTGTTATTTATCAAATTGTAGTTAGTGACTGATGTCAACCAGATTTTGCAGTTATTTATCTCCAAATGTGAGTTATACCCACAGAGATGCAGAAATACAGCATGGAAACAGGCCCTTCAGCCCACCGAGTCCACACTGATCATTGATCACCCATACACTCGTTCTATCTTATCCTAAGTTTGCATCCTACACACTAAGGGTAATTTACAGAGGCCAATTAACATACACACCTGCATGTCTTTGGACTGTGGGAGGAAACCGGAGATCCTGGAAAAAAAACCCGACGCGGTCCCAGGGAGAACGTGCAAACTCCGTACAGACTACACCCGAGGTCAGGATTGAACCCAGGCAGTGAAGAAAGCGAATGGTATGTTAGCATTCATAGCAAAAGGATTTGAGTATAGGAGCAGGGAGGTTCTACTGCAGTTGTACAGGGTCTTGGTGAGACCACACCTGGAGTATTGCATACAGTTTTAATCTCTTAATCTGAGGAAAGACATTCTTGCCATAGAGGGAGTACAGAGAAGGTTCACCAGACTGATTCCTGGGATGTCAGGACTTTCATATGAAGAAAGACTTGATAGACTCGGCTTGCACTCGCTAGAATTTAGAAGATTGAGGGGGGATCATAGAAACTTACAAAATTCTTAAAGGACAGGCTAGATGCAGGAAGATTGTTCCCGATGTTGGGGAAGTCCAGAACAAGGAGTTACAGTTTATGATAAGTCTTTTAGGACCGAGGTGAGAAAAACATTTTTCACACAGAGAGTGGTGAATCTCTGGAATTCTCTGCCACAGAATGTAGTTGAGGCCAGTTCATTGGCTATATTTAAGAGGGAGTTAGATGTGGCCCTTGTGGCTAAAGGGATCAGGGTGTATGGAGAGAAGGCAGGTACGGGATACTGAGTTGTATGATCAGCCATGATCATATTGAAGTGCGGTGCAGGCTCGAAGGGCCGAATGGCCTATTCCTGCACCAATGTTCTATGTTTCTATGTTTCAATGTTTCTGTGTCTCTGCCGTTGTGAGGTAGCAGTGCAGAAGGTGTGCCACCCCCTAAGTGCCATTGTGCTGCCTTTTCTTAATGTTTCAGAAGTGAGATCTCCACCAAAATGGTGTTTCAGCTCTCATCTGTTGTTTTATTACAGGTAGATTTTACTATCCTGATCTTTCCCTGCCTGGACCATCATTTCTCACTTTCCACAACTTATTGACACTCAACATTCTACTTATGAGATCCTAATCCGCAGACTAGTTCACTTGTTACCATTATGTTGACTGACCTATGATAGTTATCAGCCAAGCAGCAGTTTGATTGTGAAATTCTGATCGGAGGTTTCAAATTCCAACATGACTTTGCTCCATCAAATCTCTCAATATTTTTTAGTCTTACAGCATTTGCGATCTTGGCACTGCTTTATTTCTAGCCTCTTGCACATCACTGAATTTACATTTACAGCTTTCTGGTTTAATGTAGTAATAAGGAACTGCAGATGCCGGTTTACCAAATACATTTACCAAAGCTGGGTTATTCTGGGTTAATTTCCTTCTTTCAGCATCCCCCTAAAGCTCATAGTTGTGACCAATTTGTTCACTTATCCAAATAACTGCATGGAGAAATATTAGCAACTTTTGGACAAAGGAAACAAATCAAATAAATAGTCTGTGAAATATTTTGCCACTAGAGGATAGCATCTTTAATGCAGGAAAGAACATAACCATAAATCCTTACCAAACTGTTTTACCATGCAATTCAACATTGCCATGTGTTTGGTAATGCTTCCGTGGTATGTTTTCCTGTATTAAAGATGCCACACTACTGTGACACCATGTTCCGCAGTCTTTTTTGGTTTGTTTCCAATTTTCCAAAAATGCAAGCAATTCTCTATGTTGACAATTGTCTTTCATTTTACCAAATTTAAACAGGTACACTATCCTGTACCAAATTTAAATCGGTGAAAACCGTTTAAGATATATCCAACACATTGCTTCCTACATGTGGATAGCTTTTGCAGAAATAGATAGATTTTCAATTTACCAGCAGGATAAAGTTAAAAGTTAAAGGAAACATATCTTAGATAATACAAAAGAAGAAAACAATCCCTAGCTGAAATACTGGGATTAAATTTCCAAAGTGATTTTCCCACTTAACTGCCTTAATTCCATAAAAAGAGTTGCAAAACTGAACAAAAATGCATTAACATACATGACTGGTCAAAAGATTCCTTGCAGAGTTTTCTCCAAGCATTGGCTAAATGCATAGAAAGTAACAATAAGCATCTCAATAAGTAGAGTAATTGGTAGGCATTTGCCTTCAGTACCTGAACATTAAGCATTACTTGAATGGAGTGCATAAAGAACAAATTATGGGAAGCATGCATACAATACAATACAATAATACTTTATTCGCCAAGTATGTTTTGCAACATACAAGGAATTTCATTTGCCAGGTCAGTCATACAAATAAAAAGCAACAGAACACACAAAATACATTTTAACATAAACATCCACCACAGTGACTCCTCCACATTCCTCACTGTGATGGAAGGCGAAAAAATGTTCAATCACTTCCCTTGTTTGTTCTCCCATGGTCGGGAGCCTCGAGCCTTCAGTTGGCGGGGTAATCTTACTCCTGTAGCCGGCGGTCGGGCCCTCTGAGTTGGGGCGATCAAGCTCCTGCATCAGCGGGAATTTCAGCTCTGACCTTGGGTCGGAGCTTGTCAAACTTTCTGCGTCATTGGAGCTCCCGTAATTTACAGTCTCTACCCGAGACTGTGAGCCCTCGATGGTAAAGTCCGCTGGCCGCGGATGGAGTGATCCCAGGCAAGGGATCGGCTCCGAAGGTAAGTCCACGCCCCTCGGTGGGGCTCAAAGTCAGTTCCGAGTGAGGCCTCCAGCTCCACAATGTTAGGCCACAGAGCGTCCGCATATACGAACCGGAAAACAATTGCATCTCCGGCAGGGTAAGAGATTGAAAAAAACTTTCCCCCTCCCCCTCCCCCTCCCCCACATAAAACAAACCAGAGAACATTAACACTTACTTTTAAAACACACTAAAAATAACAAAAAAAGAGACGTAAAACAGACAGACTGTTGGCGAGGCTGCCAATCGTGCGGTACCCCGCATGACATACAAAATCAGCTAGATTTTCCTTCCACTTTGAAATTCAAAAATGGCTTCCACTGTATAGTGTGTGCATATAGTTCAAACACATACAAGGATGAAATATCTTTCAAACCTATGTGCAGTGATCCATCAGTCAAGGAAGAAAGGACAAAGCACGGTCAATCTATCAGAGTCAAAATACTGCCGGAAAACAGCAATGAAGACTAGGCTTCCTCAGCTTATCTGTTCATACTCACGAAAGCAAAGAGAAATTGTGAATCTGGCAATCAGGTGGATATTTGTGAAAGTTCAAAAGAATTAAGTGGCAAGGTAAAGTTCATGCGTGACTTTTAATTCCAATTTAACTCTCACTGCTGTAAGGCAGTGTAGTACACAGAGTGCTTGAAGTATAGGGTTGCAATAAATTTTCACTAAAAGTTTTTTTAATAAGGTTTCAACCAGTTCATCTATCCCCTATCCTTTCCATAGTGACCTTTACCCTTGCTTTTCCTAAAATTCCAAAACAGCCAATGTTGATGAAACATATAATGGCTCCTTTCCTGTGCAGTAAAGTCGGCTGTAAAGTCTGGTAATTAAGGTAACCAAGGAGGCTGAGCCCAGCAGGCTAATGGTGCACCAAACACTTTTATAACTTCAAACGATATCAAAGTCACAGGAGTGGGCTCAGAGCTGAACTGGTTTGAATTAAGCTCACTTCCACACGCTCTGCCCAAAGAAAGCTCCAACCTTCTGGATTTCATTACAGCTAATTATCTTATCTTTTTCATCTCAAGCTTGACCTCAAGGCTGGTAGGCAGCTAGTCAGTATGTTTGTGTGGTTGTTTAAGAAAGCCTGTAGTCATTCAATGTCCCTAGGACCTGCTAATTAAAACACTTACCCACTACCTCTGATAATTAAATATGATAATAATGCAAGCCCAAATAATCTTACTCACTCTTACCTTTAATTTTATTGTTTACCATATGAAACATTTCCAAATGGGTTATTTTCATGGTTTGTTCACAAAGTTTGATCATGAAAGAACTATTGTTCAGATTTTGAACTTCGTATTTACTTCCTGAATTCCTGTAGAATTCCTAATTATTGTGCAAAAGTGGGGTTTGAATAATAAGACCTGAATTAACCTCAGTCTCCCCAGAAGGAATGGGGAATGTGAGTGGCAACATTTGTAGTTGTCTGCTTCTCATTGCTTTCTCACCTCCAGTTTCTAACTCCTGAGCTTATGTCAGCATTGTTATATCTGTTACAGGCAGGGCATGAATCCACTTGATATTCAAATACAGGATCTGTTGATGTAGTTTGGGCCTAATTGTGAGTTACTCTTTGGTTCCTTGTACCTTGGTACCTTTAGTGCTGGAGGTCAGATGGGTCTGCAGTGGGTGCTGGAGGTCGGATGAGGACAGCCCGCCAAGAGGACAAAGTGGGACCCGGCGTGGGGTGGGGGGGGGGGGGGGGCGCCAAAGAAACAAAGTGGGACCCGGCGTGGGGGGGGGGGGGGGGGGGGAATCGAGAGAAAAAAGAGGGACTATTGGCGACTACTTTGTAACTTTGTTCGTGTGCTAAACGTGGCGAATCTTTGCATACTTTGTGTATGGTATGCAAAACAAAACATTTCACGTTGAGATGTCACATATGATAATAAAATATCAATCATTCACAGCCACCATTAAAATCTGTCAATGGGTAATTTGGGACCATAAAAGGCCAAAAAAGTATTTTAAGATCAATTTGTAGCTGGGATGGTACATTCTTCCACAATAAAAATCTACGCAGCTCCTGCCAGTTAGGTCCTATCCCTTGACTATGTTTGGCTCTAGATGTTGTCCTTCCCTCATAACTTACCTCTGTGTTGGGGATAATCTCCTGAGTACCTGATAGAAGTGTTTTGATCAACAAAATCTTGCTCACCAGATTGAAAGGCAGTTAGTTTTGGAAACATTTAAAATGAAGCAATCAACAAGCTGAGTGCTTCCTGCCCACCCAAGCCCTGCATAACACCATCACTGGCTATGTTAATCCAATTAATGAATTGATTAAACCTTGACAAGATTGGAAAATCAAACATATACAAAATTATTACTTGAATGGCATTCTAATTTTTCATTAAAAACTGGCAACTTAAAAGGCTAAAGAGTGCAAACCCTGAGGAGAGTATCTCCTTCATCCATTACTATTTATCTTTGAATGACATAAAGTAGACAAACCTTTACAAATGGAAATTTGAATAAATTGGATTAACTGAAGTTTATATGAGTTGACATGGATGAATACCAATGAAACAATTTTATAAAATGGATGCTCAGGATGATGATAATGAAGATAAGAAAGTAGTAGTGGAGTAGAGTAATCATATGAGTGAATAATGTCAGTGACTGTACTCAAGATCTGTCATTCATTCTTCCTCTCCATAATAACATCTAAGTAAATCAATCCTTCCTGTGGGAAGGGGGTAAACAGGATTGGTGTCTGAACCTTTTGCATCATCTAGTAATTCTAAGTGTACAATGTATTCTTGGTCCCCAAAGACCAAATCAGCCAGATTTGAATCAGGATAATCAAAATGTTTACTAATATACACATATTAAAAGTCTTCAACTACATATTAACCTTAACCTTGGCTGATGACTTTAAAATATTTTTGGCAGCTAGCTCTCATCTATATATCCAGCACATGGATTGCATTCAACACCAAAGGCTTCTTAACTTATTCACAAGGATTATTTTATAAATCTGTATCATAAATAAAATATGATTATTTTATGTGCATGACAAAATATCATTTTCAATCATTCAAAATTCTCAATGATCAATTTAATCACAGCTTCAAAGTCAATCATTTCATCATGGTTTCTTATTATATCTTGAATTATTGAATTGCAACATTTTTCCTATTTTCTGATTGTTCTGCATTGGTGATAAGTAGTTTGCTTCTAGACCAGAGCAAAAACACTGAGTGAGAGCATGCGAACAAACCGTGATACACTCGAATGGTTTAGATAGCATCACACTTAATCATTCAAACTCTTTTTTTTAACTACTGCTTAGAACATACCCTCTCAAGCAGTATTTTGTTTAAATAGAATAATCCAGTGGTATCTTGAAATTAAATGTCAATTATTATTCATTGCTTCCATTGTACTTGCATTCTTCATTAATGTTCCAAACCAAGAGATTTTGCTTTTAAACACATCTCCAATTTTGCGTCTTGAAGCAGGAAGATTGGTGCACAGTAACATCACAATTTTAGGCTAAGTTTGTACTGAAAGCCAAATCACATTTTCATGACTATTGTCCATATCATGCACACTGCATGATACACCACACAGACAAACTACATTTCAAGGCTTGAGACCAAATAAACCCAAACATATATCACTCAGCAAACCTCTCGCCTGACAAACTTTGATTTTTTCAGAGATCCAAGCCAAGTAGAGACACTAAATTACAGACAATAATTTTAATAAAGTAAAGGGGCTGTCCCACTTGGGCGACCTAATTGGCGAGTTTAGAAGAGTTTGAAAAAATGACATGTTGAAGACCTCCATCAACTATGTAGAAGACCTCCTTCGACCTCCTTTGACTATGTTGAAGACATGCTTAAACTAGCTACGACTAGCTATGTCTCACTTCGGGAAAATTGGACACCGAATAGTGGAGTGAAGACAACCTCCTTCGATCTCCTTTGACCTCCCTTCGACGTCCCTTCGACTATGATGAAGACTATCTACGACTACCTTAGACTACCCTCGACTACCTACGACTAACATGCCGACCTACTACGATCTACCACAACTAAATCTACGAGTAAAAAAAGTATCAATTTTTTCCATGGCGACCTTTCTTACTGGCATTTTTTAACATATTGAAAAAAACGCCGCGACCTAGCTGAGGCCTCGAGTACGCGGAGACCACTCTCGAGCATGAAGGAGAGTTACAAAGACCTCCTACAACCTCATGTCGACCATGCTGCGAGTATGTTGAGGGCAAACTCGCCAGAACCCGCGGATTAAGTCGCCCAAGTGGGACAGGCCCATTATGCAGGTTAGATTTTTAATTAAGCTTAATGCTTTGTAGATGAAGGATGTAACATTTGATTAAACAAAAATTGTACAAATTATAAGTAACAATGGAATCTGATTTGAGAGACAATAATAGGATGGTGATCAGCATTGAATTGAATAACCCTCACTCTTTTTGATGCAAACCCTGTTTAGCTGACATCAATAGTTTGGAGTCTGAAACCCCTTTTTTTTTAACCAAATTAGTGAAGTTGGAACTAAAGGCTGCAAATCAATATTATTACAAACAAATATAGAGTACTTTACGTAGACAGCAATATAAAAAGCATGAAAGTGTCGAAATGGCTAATGCTTATTCAATGTATTCGATCTATACACTGCAAAAGTCGACAGGCCAAAAAAGTGTATTTTGGCTGATTTGTCTATGTATTTGAACTCATAATGTGTATTACAAGTCAAATCATATAATTGAAGATACACACAAAATGCTGGAGTAACTCAGCGGGTCAGGCAGCATCTCTGGAGAAGAGCAATAGGTGACGTATGGTTCGAGACCCTTCTTCAGATCTGAAACATCACCTATTCATTTTCTCCAAAGATGCTGCCTGGCCCGCTGAGTTGCTCCAACATTTTGTGTCTATCTTTGGTGTAAACCAGTATCTGCAGTTCCTTCCTACATATCAAACTTATATGGTTCTGGATGGCACATTGGTACAGCTAGTGGACCTGTTGCCTCACTGCTCTATGACCTGGGTTCAGTCTGGGCCTCCAGAACTGTCTGAGTGAAGTTAGTTGAATTCCTCGAGGTTCACTGGTTTTCTCCCACATCCCAAGTGTAGGTTGGTAGCCTAATTGACTACTGTAAATTGCCCTGAATGTATAAGTAACTAGTGGAATCTGGGGGGTTTTGGTGACATTGTGGGAAGAATTAAGTATTAGGATTAGTAAGTCTATGTAATGTGAAATATGGGAGGGTCAAATGCTGTAGCCAATGTACAGAACAAACTTAAAATTGATACCGAATATCAAATGTCGGCGTTATGAGGAAAGACTTGAGAAACTGGAATTTTCAGGCAGGAATGTGGCTGACGGGTGATAAAGAACTTAATCCTGAATTGGACTTTACATTCTGCAGAAGAGCACAGGTTCAATCTATTAAAAGTTCACTTCACACTGATACCAGGAAATTCTTCTTCACACGCAGATCAATCAACACTTTGATTGAACTTTCAGTGAGTGTGCTGGAGACAATTGGTGAAATGCAGAATATGGAGACTATGGATTTGTTCTATGTAGGAAAGAACTGCAGATGCTGGTTTACACCAAAGATAGACACAAAATACTGGAGTAACTCAGCGGGACAGGCAGCAACTCTGAAGCAGTGACTATAAGGGTCGAGACCCTTATTCAGACTAAAGAAGGGTCTCATCCCGAAACGTCACCTATTCCTTTAATCCAGAGATGCTGCCTGTCCTGATGAGTTACTTCAGCATTTTGTGTCTATCTATCGATATGTTCTTGATAAGTGAAGCAAATCTTCCAATCTTATGAACCACTTGCCAAACAATCAGTATCCTTTTTTTTTACACAGTATATTGACTTTGATTTTAAGATCGCTTAAATCTGTTATTACACATTATTCCTTTCTCTAATCTGTTCACTTGGAGATAGATTTATTAGTATGTTTGGAACTCTTGATTGTCCAATATAACTATCCATTTCCATGTTTCTATTTGCAAGTAAAACTGAATAAATATCCAGTTTAATCTAAACATGAAAATACAACACTGTTCTGAACAGTTCAAAATGACTGAAGTATATTAAAATACATCTGACACAAATTTAAATCAAGCACACTTCTTCAATATTCTTTGTGAAACAGTTTAAAGCTTTGAACTTGATCAAACATCACTACAGGTGGGTACACCTGAACGCTGTAAGGTATTCCATATCTCCCGTAGGAGAATCAAGACCACCTGTCCATGCAATGTTCACAGTGAAGCCTTCCTCGGGACCACTTCCAACCTGAAAACAGAACAGCTCTAAGAAAAGAAAATACATATTTTTGCTTAAAATACCTTTGAAACCAACTTCAAAGAGCATGCCAAAATCAGCCAGATGATGCTTGACAAGCACTGGTAGGGGCTGTGCATTTGGTCTGTGCTGACAATTTTGGACAATTTTGCAATCCACAGCAATTTAAAGTGCAACAGCGGAGAATGAGATAATTAGGAATAATCATGCAATGCAATTAGACCAGAACGATAAAAGAGGCCGATGAGAAATGCAACCTACTTCTTCTGGGGGCTGCACTGCCAGGGTAGAAGTTTGCTTCATCTGAACTGTGGAGGAAAATATAAAGCACCTTGAGGTCATTATAAAAGGCTTGCTGTGTATCGTTACCATGGTGAACATCCTAAAGGTGAAAGGAAACAAATGACAAATGTAATAACGTCTAGCCCTGCTTTAAAGGTCACTTTTGCCTCCCCCCCCACCCCCCTCCTCCTCTCAAACTTCCTGAATCTTCAAACAAATTACTCCTTAATGTGCTCATTTTTTAAGCTTGTTTCTTCATTCAGGAAACCATAGTAAATATGCCCTGGAGACTGCAATAGAGCAGGCACTGAGAAATTCCAGCCCTACTCTGCATTTAGATATTTATATTCTAGGTCCTCGGTGATGGAATCTTACATCCCACTTTAGATAAGAATTTTATGACTTATTAACTGCCAACAGTTCATAACCCCTTAGGGTCAATTAGCTGCTTGAATAAGTCTCTAAAGCCTCCAAAGAAAATCAAATGTTACATTACAAAAAACACATCTTTTTTAAACATAGTCTGTATGGCACAACAATTAAGTGGGTTTCCATTCAATGACAAGTTTAGTTTCCAAAAGTAGCATTCATGAAGTCTATTGCATTAAGTTCTAGAAGCTTCTTACGTAGCAGTCCAAAACCTGTGAGGAAGTGGCATTACCTGTACTTATGGAGGAAGTGATGTAAAATATTAGGATTTAAAAAAAATATAATTCCTTTCATAGATTAGTTAGCTGTTGAAAGGTTTGGCCTCTTTCCTCATTGTCAAGTTACACACAGCCCTGATGATGGATTATTTCAATTTTTCTTTCCATGCCTGCTTTCTGGACTGTTGTGAAAAGCATGTTTTTCTAAAGTAATCAATGTAATATTGAAAGATTTCCATTGTTAGGATGACACCAAAAACCTAAATAACCCTAAACATTTACAAACATGTTGAATGCATTTGATAGACCTTTGGGACTGCATCCTTTATCTTATAACTAGCTATACAATAAAAAAAAGTATTTGTATGAATACTGTTTAACTTATTTTAGGAATTATTATTCAGGATCGTGGTGAAATGATTTATCACTTGAGAAAGTGTTTGAGTTACATACAGGTGGGACTGATCATTATTCGATGCCAAACTTGATTTCCTCTGGTTAGATTACTGCATCACCTTGTGAACTGTAGAACAGTCAAATATATTCTATCCATTTGTCAGTATTTAGTTTTCAAAACCAATTGAGACTCTTGCAATATTATTTGCAATCTAAATGCTTAATGTATGGTTATTTTTAAAGGTGCTAAGAAGTTTTCAGCACTACCCAGAGGCTGCTTGCAATTTAGATGGCACAGTTTATCCTGTAGATATCCAATAATTCATGCATATCATATGCCTTTTGTTTACTACACAATAGTCATTGAATTATAGTCTAATATAGTCTGTTTACAAACCTGTCATACTGCTGCTGCAAGGAAGAATTTCATTGTTACATTCAAGTGCATATGGAAATAAAACACTCTTGACTTTCAACTCTCTTGAATTTTGACTTCCTTCCGCAAAGTCATTATTATACAATACCTGATGTTCATAGCATTTTCATAAATTACTGACAAATTATTTTTGACAAACTATTGGAAATTAGTAGCTCTACGTTGAGATTGTCATCAATAACAACTATTTGCTATGTCACAGCATTTGTATCGTAACAAAAAGCAAGTGTGATTCACACAGTATAATGTGGGTTTGCTCAAGAGCACTGGAATTAGATTTCATGAAGAGAAGGTTTTGATAACGGGAAAATAAATGCTGAAGAAACAAAAGAAACAACTTCGGCTCAGTTGCAGGCTCCTCCATTAAAATGTACTGGTCGACAGAGTTGGAGGATCACAAGATACAAGCAGAGATGCCGGATAGAAGCATTTTAGGGAGTATGATGAGAAGGTTTGGAAACGAGTACAGTATTCTAAATACTGTTAACTGAAGGACTAGAATTTGTTGAACCTCTGGTAAGAACAAGGATATTTGGGCCATTTTGAAAAGTGGGACTTTGAGAAGAGAGTAAGGTGTGGAGATCTGGAGGATTTAGCATCTATGGCATAATTCAATGCAAATGTGCTCTGAATGTTCATTTGATATGGAATTTCTGGCAGCAAATAACCTCGCTCAAAATTCAATAAACTTTCTTTTTTTTATAACATTTTCAGCTCTTATAGAAGTATAATTGAGGATTTCAAAGAGATTCAAGGGCTTAGATGCATATTAAAAACTTTTTGAATTTAACTCCAGGATTTAAAAGATTTTAGACTTGAGATTACATTACAGATTTTAATCATTCCTCCATAATATCGCTCAATGTGAATCACGCGACAATATACTACTGAAATTGTCACAACATATTTCAACCAGTTTAACTTGCTGTCATCAGCAGAGCTCTCGGTTTCTTTATATCATGGTCTATATCAACAAAAAACAATGCAGAAGTCAGTGGGTAAGTAAAAGGCTGCAATTTAATCTCAGGGTTCGTATGACATCCATAAACCACTTGGACTTTGCTCTTGTGGTTTATGATGTTATCCGAAACCTTCAATTAAATTACAGTCTTATTACTCACTTCCTACTATCCATAATTGTTGTGTGGAGTACTAATAATCCTCTCACTGGTATTTTGTGGTTGTAAAGTTACTTTGGACATATGGGGGATCAGTGCTGACTTGTTCACTTTGATAACTCTTTTCATAAAATCATTTTGGTAGAAATACTAAAAAGGAACAGCAATGCTGATAGATGCATAATGGAACATATGCTCAACCTATTTAGGGTAATTATGATAAGTAGTTAGCTTGTTGCCCTTTTACCTCTGGGATCAGTGGTCAATAAAAGTAAGGTATCCTTCTTTTGGCTTAAGAAATGTAAAAATGGGCAATCCCAACTCAGTTCCCAGAAAACCATAGCAAGCATCCCCTAATACTTCATCACTTGATGCCACTGTCCCAGTGAAAGTGATTACAAGAATGGTTGAAATAGATTTTTAAATACATATTTAACTTTAGTTTAGTTTAGTTTAGTTTAGAGATACAGCATGGAAACAACTCCTTCAGACCACCGAGTCCGCGCTGACCAACGATTCCGCATACACTAGTTCTGTCTACACACTAGGGACATTTTACAGAAGCCAATTAACCTGCAAACCCGCACATCAACTGAATGTGGGAGGAGACGGGAGCACCCGGGGAAAACCCACATGGTCACAGGGAGAATGTACAAATGCCAAACAGACAGCACCCGTAATCAGGATGAAAACCGGGTCTGTGTGCTGTAAGACAGCAACTCTACCGCTGCACCACTGAGATGCCCCAAACTTTCCAAACTACTCATCTGCCTATCATGATAAACACATCTGCCTAACCTGTGTTAACATCTGTGGGTCACACATTGGTCTCATCAGTCACAGAATCCACAGAACTGAGTGGAAGTAAGTCATCCCCAATCACGAGGGATAACCTGTGAACTTGCATGCAAATGATTTAAAAGTGAGGGGCATATACCTTACAATTTGTCCAATTGAAGGGTGGATATTTTAACCATGCAGAGAACAACCCTGTCAAAGCCTGAGAAGCAATGGCAACAAGTTGAAAAATAAGCTCTATGTTTTAAACCAAATGGAGCATCTAGTCAACAATCTGGAGAGGCTAGGTAATCTTATGTCCAGCGTACAAATAGCCTTTGGCCAGAATACACCTCACTTTTGGACAGCAATTATTTATTTGCTACCAAGAAACCATGAGCCATTGTTTCAAATAAAGAAATAATTTCCTAATTTCAGGAGGGGAGGTTTCATAAGATCATAAGGTCAACCTACTCATTCCTGGGATCATTCTTGTAAACCTCATCTGGACTCTCTCCAGAGCCAACACATCCTAACTCAGATATGATGCCCAAAATTGCTCACAATATTCCAAATGCAGCTTTACCAGCACCTTATAGAATCTCAACATTACATCCCTGCTTTTGTATACAACCCCTCTTGAAATAAATGCTAGCATTGAGTTTGCTGTCTTTGCTACTGGTTTGACTTGCAGATTAACTTTTTGGGAATCCTGCACCAACACTCCCAAGCCCTTTTGCACCTCCAATTTCTGGATTCTCTTCCCATTTAGAAAATAGTCTGTGCCTTTATTCCTACTACCAAAGTGCATGACTCCACACTTTGCTACACTATATTCTATCTGCCACTTTTCTGCCCACTCTCCCAACCAGTCCAGGTCCTTCTGCAGTGTCCCTACTTTCACTACACTACCCGCCCTTCCACCTATTTTCTTATCATCTGCAAACTTTGCCACAAAGCCATCAATCCCCTCATCCAAATCATTAATATACAGCGCGAAGAGTAGCGGCCCCAGCACCGACCATTGCGGAATTCCACTAGTCACTGACAGCCAACCAAAAAAGTTAAATTGGTTTGCAAGCTCAAAGAGAATTGACAAAAACACTTTGCACTGTTGTTGCTATTCTAGAAAATTGTACACAATGAGAAACAGGGTGTAGATTTGCAGAATGTGTGTCTTGCACTGTTGCCAAAAGCCAATTTTAACTCCAATACTTGGTCATGTGAAAAGGGCTGCAGATTTGTAGAATGTGCCTTTTACTGCTGCCAACCGCTAGCTTCAACTCCAATATTTGGTTATTTTGGAACCACATTAATTGTATCACCATTATGCAGTGCATTGCGACATATTGAGTTGCATTGAAGAGGTCTACAAGTGGCAACCTGTCTAAACTGCAATTTAAAATACACAGGGACTTTAGAGTCATTGTCATAGAGTAATACAGTGTGGAAACAGGCCCTTCGGCTCAACTCGCCCACAACGGCCAACAATATCCCAGCTACCCTAGTCCCACTTGCCTGCGCTTGGTCCATGACCCTCCAAACCTGTCCTATCCATGTACTTGGGTACACAAAATTGCTGGGGAAACTCAGCGGGTGCAGCAGCATCTATGGAGCAAAGGAAATAGGCGACGTTTCGGGCCGAAACCCTTCTTCAGACTGGAGTATGAATGACTATCCATGTACTTGCCCAACTGTTTCTTAAACAATGGGATAGTTCCAACCTCAACTATCTCCTCTGGCAGCTTGTTCCATACACCCACCACCCTCTGTGTGAAAAAGTTATCCCTCTGATTCCTATTAAATAATTTCCCCTTCACCTTGAACCTACGTCCTCTGGTCCTCGATTCTCCTATTCTGTGTAAAAGACTCTGTGCATCTACCCAATCTGTTCCACCCATGATTTTGTCTACTTCTATAAGATCTCCCCTCATCCTCCTATGCTCCATGGAATAGAGACCCAGCCTCGAATCCTGGCAACATCCTCGTAAATCTTTTCTGAACCCTTTCAAGCGTGACAATATCTTTCCTATAACATGGTGCCCAGAACTGAACACAATATTCAAAATATTCACCAATGTCTTATACAACTGCAACATGACCTCCCAACTTCTATACTCAATACTCTGACTGATGAAGGCCAAAGTGCCAAAAGCCTTTTTGTCCACCTTATCTACTCGCGTCTCGACCTTCATGGAACCATGCACATACTCCTAGATCCCTCTGCTCTACAACACTACCCAGAGGTCTACCATTTACTGTATAGGTCCTGCCCTTGTTCAACATCCCAAAATGCAACACCTCACACTTCTCTGTATTAAATTCAATCAACAATTCCTCTGCTCACCTGGCCAATCGATCCAGATCCTGCTGAAATATTTCACAACCATCTTAACTGTCTACAAAACCACTAACATTTGTATCATCAGCAAACCTGCTTATCTTGACTTGTATGTTCTCATCCAAATCATTGATGTAGATGACAAACAGATCCCATTCAACTATCTCTCCTTGGATCCCATGAGATCTAACCTCCAGAGCAGACTATCCATGCGGCACCTTGTCGAATGCCTTACTAAAGTCCGACATTTACAGCTCTACCTTCATCAATCTTTTTGCTCACATCTTCAAAAAAATTCAATCAGATTTGTGAGACATGACCTCCCACATTAAAAACCCTGCTGACTGTCCTTAATCAGCCCTCGCCCATCTAAATGCCTGTATATCTTATCCGTCAGAATATTTATACTGTATTTACACAGTTTAGCCTTATGTTTCTCAACATATCATCATGAAAGACACAGTCCAGAGGAATTCAGGGAGATAATTCCAAGAATGAAGAGATTATGTGGCTCTTTTCATGAGAGCAAAGTAAATTCTGAGGAGTTCCAACCAAAATGTTCAGAATTTTGTAGGCTTTAATAAGATAATTGGAAATGTAATAACGGCTGTGAATAAGTTGTCAGGAGCATTCTTTATATATTCCTCATTGGCCTCAACTCTTCTAAAACTTGAAAATAGTAAACCATACAATGAAGCAGGGAATAGAGTAACGTGGAGAGCTGTTGCCTATTACACAACTATACCACATGGAGCATTGCAACAGAAGCAATCAAGAGGATAAAATAATAATAAATATAAAGTCGGTGAACATTTGTGATAATATGACATAAATGATAGCACTTTTTATAAAGCATGAAAAGTATTGGAATGGGTCTAATTACATTGCTCTTTCCGAATCCTTCTCGGTAAATAATGGCTGAAATGTGAAATTTTATTATTATACAATATTACGGATCAGAATCTTAATTACAATCTTATGCAAAGTTACGCCATGAAAAGCTGTGAAACTCCTGAATTGACTTGTGTTAAGAGGGCCTATCGACAATTTTATCAATTACTTGTTTTACATACATTTTGGAAGTTTGGAGTTTATGTGAAAAAATATTAGTCTATCAAAATGAATCATGCAAAGCATTTGAAGACAATCAGGAGTGGAATTATGAATGATTATTAATTTATTCAGATTTTCAATCAATAAGCAATTGCTTATTTATTTCATGGAGAGTGATGTCAGGTGGACAAAGTCATCCTCTCTTGATAATGTTACTTAACTTACTTAATGTATTAGAATAGCTGATCCAGTACTTGTTTTGTGAGTCGTCCACTTCGTTATTTAGGTTTTTTGGTGTTGCAATCCTATGTGCTTTTAAACCAATGATGATGCCATACCGTTGATGAAACATACCTTTGATGAAACCATAACGTTGATGATACCATACCATTGATGATACCATACCATTGAGTGTTAGAGATGAGAGTTAGATAGAGCACCAGGAGCTAGTGGAGTCAAGGGATATGGGGAGAAGGCAGGCATGGGTTATTGATACGGGATGATCAGCCATGATCACAATGAATGGCGGTGCTGGCTTGAAGGGCCGAATGGCCTCTTCCTGCACCTATTTTCTATGTTTCTATGTTTCTATGTTTCTATACCGTTGATGAAACCATACTGTTGATGAAACCTTACCGTTTGTAGGAGTCATTTATGTTTAGGCTAGTTACTGTTGACATATTATATTATTTTGTCTAGATATTTCTAGCAATATTATTTTGGACACTTTAAATTAAATTAAATTAAATTTCTTTATTTATATAGCACATTTTTAGTCAACTTGCATTGACCCCAAAGTGCTTCACATAATTCCATCCACACACACAGGCAAAGGTGGGTGAAGTGTCTTGCCCAAGGACACAACGACAGTATGCACTCCAAGCGGGATTCGAACCAGCTACCTTCCGGTTGCCAGCCGAACACTTAGCCCATTGTGCCATCTGTCGTCCCTACTTGGGGCGATCATTTGATGATAGGAGGGCGTAACATATGGGCTTAAGGGACAGGGAGTGATTCAGACCAGGCATAGGAGGTGGAGAGTTCTCACCAGATGGGAGAACAGAAAGTTACAGCTTGTATGAGAATAAGGAGAACCTGGTATGTTCATCTCTTTGTTTGTACAATTGCTTCAATAAAGAATCAATTAAATTGGAAATAACGACAGGCAGATCTGTTCTTTTTAATCTGTGTAAGATCACTCCTACCTACCTGGGTATGGAAAGTTGGATATTGGAAAATAAAGAAATTGCCATTACACCATTGATACGGGAGTATCAATGAGAGTTAACTGGGACAGTCATTCCCATTGATCCTTACAAACCATCTCCTTGTGGGAAATTGCATAGTCTTCCTGTGCTTTTCATAAGAAATATCTTAGTTCAACAACTGTGGCATATGTAGGTGGTATAAGTGGCACTGCCCCGAAGCAACCCATTACATTGACATGGATCATTATGCCAGATTTTTGTTCTGACACTGAGTAAAAGAAAAATAACGTCCCAAACAATTGGATAAGTGTGAGTTAAAAGACCAACATTAAATATCGATGATTTCAAAAAGTATTATGAAGACAGCTATATATATCTGAACTTTTTGAATATCTTTGATATATTTGAATATCTGTCCAATATTAAAAATAACCAAATACAACATTCACAAAGTATCTCTGCATATTGTGCCTTGAACATCAAGCATACATACCCAGTCCACGATTAATATCATGCCATTTAGCTTGTGTTTCAAGTACTTGGCAGTAATTGCCACTGAATTAAAGAAGCAGAAACCCCAGTGGAATAGAGAAAAGAGAGAAATACTGTAAAAAGGCAAATCTGTCAGGAAAATGACTATAAATAATGATCTGGGGCATTTTTTAAATGCTATATGATCTCTGTGGTCATAAATATGCTTCTGGGAGTACCTAGAAAGCTTTTCCTTTTGGGTTTACAGCCATCTGTTAATAATTAGAGTGTTGTAGAGGCCAGAGCTATGCAGGTGACTGGCAGTAACCCCAGCGCTGTTAAAACAGGCAATGCCTCTGGTACTTACATGGCAGAGCACTCTTCGGCATGATGGCCAGGGGGTCTGACAACAGCAAATCCATTCTATAAAACAGAAAATAAATACTGGTTTAATCTAATGACAGATTTCCGTGGGCTTTGAAGCCATTATTTATTTTTGTTTTAGTGCATGCAAATCGAAGGCTGACTGTGATGGAATAAACAGAACATTTTTCTGTTTAGAATTTACAAAATTCTCAGTGGTTCATTCAATTAGTATGCTGCCATCCCGACATGAACTAAAGTAGAACATTAATGCACACCCGCCTACCCCTTCCCCCTCTCGTGCTTCCCTCTCATCATCACCCCCAGCTCAAGTTATTTTATAAGCAATAGAAGGGAACCAGAACCTAACCACACCACCCAGTGCATCCCCTTACACCCCTTCCCAAAAAAAGACATCTTTGCCAATGTGAAGTAAGATTGATTTCACTGCACAATGCAAAGTGTTACATTTTATGCAACTGTAAGCTTTGATTATAACAAAAGCATCTCATTTATCTGGTCTCTATTCTTGTAACGTATGACCATATAACAGGGAGCTCAGTGTCACAATGACCTGCATTCTTAAGCATTTTTTAACACACATAATGTCCCAAGGCAGTTTACTTGAAAAAAAGGAAGGGGAAGAGAACATCATGCAGGGTAAGTGGCAGTTTAGCAGGGATAGCTGATGGCTTAAAAAAACAATGAGTACTGAGGGGGACAGAAAATCAGAGAGCAAGAGGCATGTGGCCCTCTGAGAGTTTATTATGTCGCTCAAAATGTTTTCTATGAATTGCAGTGTGATAAAAGAGGATTAATGGAATACAATTGTATGAGTTCCGGAATGAACTAAAAAATCATTCTGCAATCACTGCAAAGTCAGAACTCAATACTGCACCTGTCTAATCTTTACAAATATTCACATCCAAGAAGGACTTCCAACTAGCATTAGTTAAAGGAATGAAAAATAAAGTGCTGGGTAACTCAATGGGTCAGGCAGCATCAGTGAAGAAAATGGACATGTTATTTTGGGTTGGGGCCATTCTTCAGACTGAAGATGGGTCTTTATTTAAAATGGTAATTAACTGCTTTCAGGGTTGATGTCCTATGACTTTTGCAATGATTATGCAAGGCATCAACTTTCCAGAACTCTGTAAATTTGCAAAGGTAAGTGATGTGGCAAATGCTGGAGGACCTTATTTAGAATCCAAGCCTTCTGTACTAATAGGTCAGTCCTAGACTTGGGTGTATAAGGAGGCATCTCCATTGAAAGAGAGGCCAAGCAGAGTAAGACAAGTTGACAAGTTACAAATAGATGCAGATTGCGAGAGAAAGTTAGATTTAGCTCTTAAGGTTAATCAAGGGATTTGGGGAAAAAGCCGGAACGGGTTACTGATTTTGGATGATCAGCCATGATCATATTGAATGGTGGTGCTAGCTTGAAGGGCCAAATGGCCTACTCCTGCACCTATTTTCTATGTTTCTATGAAGAAGGCGAAGTAACAATGAAGTTTGAGAATAATGTGCAAATATCGTAGTGTCCAGGCTTGAAGTTCATGTAGCCAAAATTTGGAAGTAGATTGTAATACCCAGTCACTATAATTGTGTGAAGATGACATTTGACCTCTTAAGAGCCCTTAGTAGGAGGCTGCATCTATATGGGGCTACAAGGAATAGGTCCCCATATTAAACATCAATGAGGATAGTAGGGGTATTCCCATCCAAATGTCTCAGACAGCTTTCAGTTTAAAAAAAAACCAATTATTGAGCCATCAAAAAATGGGTACAGGTTAAGTCGCCATATCCAAGCTCATTTTTTCCAAATGTACATATCAAAACAGAACATTTGAATATTATACAAACAATATGGACGGGCATGTTTATAATGTCAGTTTTTTTCACCACATTTGTGTAAGGCGGTGTCACTGGAATGCCCTGTCCCAAAAAGGTTAACGCTATCTTGCTCTTGCCAAAAGCAACAGGGAAATGTACAATAATTGCAGGTGTTGCATGTCAAATCTATTGGTGCATGACAACTGAAAATGGTGAAAGAGTGGCTAATATTTTCCAATGGTGGAAAATGTTGAAGATCTTGGAGGATGAGCTTGAGAGGTCAAGACAGCCCATTTTCAATGCACCTTAGCAACAGCTGTAGCAATCTAAACTCATCAGCGGAGAGATAACAACAATAAGAACCATCAGAATGTCAGTGGTAGGAGAACAAATTCTGACATCCCAAGGGAAGTCAGAATCATGCACCTGTACTCCCAGATCTCTTGGTTCTGCAACATTCTCTTGGGCACTCCACGGCTCCACCATCTATTAAGTAATTACTACTGTGGTTTAACTTATCAAAGTGCAGCACCTTAGACTTACCAGAGTTAAATTCCATTTGCCAGTCCTTGACCCATCATCCCATATGATCTGGATCTTGCTGTAAACTTAGATAACCTGTGATATCCTATGCTCAGCCACAGAATACGAGTTGACACGCTGGTGACCGGAAATTGACTGGACAGTGTACTGTGGTTTATTCAATCATTTACAATCCTCTGACACAGAGGTGGCGCTATTACAACTCCTCCCAACTTAATGGAAAAGTTATTGCCTTGTTGACATTTTTGAATATAATATTGTTGACATTTTATAATATAATAAAGTGGTATGAATTTATTACAATCTTGTCTGATAGTTTATTTGTATATAACCTGAATAAAATGAGGGCATCATGCATATATGTTGCATATACAATGATATGCGCACTTCACAAAATAAACTTAACCACTGGGTTTCTCCTTCTTTCTGGATATCTTCCCTGACCAAAAGTTTCTGACTGTTTAGAACCACATGGACTCATTTTTGATTGAGAGAAGCCTTCCTTTTGACCTACATTTCATAGATTCCAGTCCATCAGTCAATTTTGTTTGACTATCAACCACACTTGAACCTCCATTTTCAGGCTGATTCAAACTCTCACTATCTTGTGTACCTCCTTGTACCACTTCTGGTTCATCTGTTGGTACCTGTACTTGAGTGGTAACCAAATTAACTGACTTGTCTAATTCATCTGGTTGCAAACCTGTCTGTGCTTGCATAGGCATGACATGGTCAATGTGTACTTTTCTCACCTTCGCACTTCCAAAAATCTTGACCAAGTATGTCTGTGGTCTGCAATTTCTCACTACTCTTCCAGTAACCACTTCACCCATTTGTGATGATGGTTTTTCACCTTTACCTTCTGATTCAACTCAACACTCCTTTCCTTTACTCTACTCCTGTCATGATATGCTTTTTGTTTCTCCTGTTTCTCTTCTACTGTTTGAACCAAGTTTGGTTTCAACAGTGAAAACCTTGTTCTTGGTTTTCTCTTCAAGTACAGTTCATCTGGCGTTTGACCAGTATTGGCGTGAGGTGTGCTTCGATATGTAATCAGAAAGTTCGCCAGTTTGTGAGACAGAGACAACCGTCTTTTCTTTGGATTTGGATCCAGCAGTTGTTTGACTAATGCATGCTTCACAATTTGTACGGTGTGTTCTGCTGCTCCATTTGAAGTGGGAAGATGTGGAGCGACTCTAGTGTGTTTTACACCATTCACTTTCATGAATTGTGCTAACTCTTGTGAATAGAATTGAGGTCCGTTATCAGACATAATTTCCTCTGGAAATCCATAGGACGCAAACAATCCTCGCAAAATGTGTATTGTTTTGCTGGATGTCGTTTTGTTCATCAGAAACACCTCAACCCACTTGGAGTGACTATCAATCACAATGAACAATTGTTGTCCATCTAACTCTGCAAAGTCAACGTGTAATCTTTGCTACACTCTAGCCGGCCATTTCCATCACTGTAGCGGTACTGTTGGGGGATTCTTTCCAACTGCTTGACATGTGCTACACTCTTTCACTGTTTGTTCTATGTCCTTATCTAGACCAGGCCACCATAGATAGCTTCTAGCTAGACTCTTTGTTAGACACATTCCAAAATGCTGATAATGAAGATCTCCGAGCAATTTTACTTCATCTTTCAGGGATTACAACTCTCGCTCCCCACATGACACACCCTTGGTCTACTGAGAGTTTATCCCTACTTACAAAGATTGGTTTCAGCTCTGCCTCTGAATCCGGCAATTTGTTTGGCCATCCATTTGTAACCTACTCCTGCACTCTTGACAAAAGTCTGTCAGTGCGAGTAGCCTTCCGAATGTCTCCTGATGTGATAGGTAACTCATTTACATGAGAGAAAACACGTCCTCTCTGTTTGGGGTGACCTCCGATTCCAAAGGTAATCTAGACATGGTGTCAGCACTGCTGTGCTCTGCTGCCTTATGATACTGAATATCATACTGGTATGCAGACAATATCAATGCCCATCTTTGCATTCTGGCTGCTGCCAGAGTTGGTATGTGTGCTTTTGGATTTAGGATCACTGTCAACGGCTGGTGATCTGTCTCAATTACAAACCTTCTACCATACAAGTATTTGTGAAACCTCCTAATGCCAAAAATCAATGCAAGAGCATCTCGCTCTATTTGCGCATCTTTCTCTCACTGGCACTGAGTGTTCTAGATGCTAATGCTATTGGCCTTTCCTCTCCATTTTCTAGCACATGAGCGATCACAGCAGCAACACCTTATGGTGAAGCATCACATGCTAACTTCATTGGCTTATTAACATCATAATGAACAAGCATTGTACTCTCTGCCAACTGTGCTTTACATGACTTGAAAGCTTGGTCACATTCACGTGTCCACTTCCATGATGTGGACACGTGAAGGTACATCTTTTCTCAAGAGCTTGTTCAAGGGATGTAAACTGGTGGACAGATTTGGCACGAACTTCCCATAATAATGCACTAATCCTAAAAATAATCGGATCTCAGAGATGTTTCTGGGAGTAGGCGCGTTCTTGATCTATCCACTTGATCCTTGGTGGGGTGCAGACCATCCTTATGATAGATAGATAGATAATCTTTATTGTCATTGTACAAGACAACGAAATTCTGTTGGAGCAGTCCTCCAGCTGCACAGGAATATAAGTATAAAAATACAATTTAAAAAAAAGAACTATTAAAAAATTTAAATATAACCATAAACATACAGGAGTATTGGCGGGCGTGTGAGAGAGAGGGGGGGCGATCAGTGTGGGAGGGGGATAGAGTTCAGTAGTGTCACAGCTCTATGGTAGAAGCTGTTTTTCAGTCTTGTCGTGCGGGCGCTCAGTGTCCTGTATCGTCTTCCTGAGGGCAGGAGGGTGAAGAGACAGTGTCCAGGGTGTGTGCTGTCTCTAATGATGCCCTTGACCCTCCGGATGCAGCGGGTCCGGTAGATGTCCTCCAGACTGGGGAGCTGGGTCTATAGACCTTATCTATAGGGGAGATAGACCTTATCTATCTTATGTCCCTAGTACTCCACCGAGTTCTGAAAGAACTCACATTTCTGTGCCTTCACTCTTTCACTGTGTGTTTCAAGGCATTTGAGTACCACTTCCAACCTTTCATCATGTGTTTGCCTGTCAGGGGCTGAGATGAGGATGTCATCCAAATAACACACCACACCTTCAATGCCCTCTAGAATTAACCTTGAAAAATCCCTGGGGCTGATGATATGCCAAATGGGAGCCTATTGAACTGGAACAATCCCAAATGCGTGTTGATAGTCAGCTTGGATTTAGATTCGTCATCCACACCTAACTGGAAGTAGGCATTTGTCAAGTCCATTTTTGTGAAGACTTGGCCGCCTGTGAGAGTGCTAAACAAATCCTCTGCCATTGGTAGGGTATCTGGTATGCTACCTTTAAGTACCTGGTTTACGGTTACCTTATAATCCCCACAAGGTTTAGCACTACAATCAGGGTTGGGTACAACTACAATGGGTGTTGCCCATTCACTACTTTCCACCTAACTGATAATGTTCTCAGCTTCCAGTCTATGAAATTCTTTCTCAACCTTGTCCTTAACTGCATACGGCACGGCACGGCCCGGGGTTTGCAATGCACTGATGTCGCATCCTGCTTCACACGTACTTTCGCCTTTAACCCCTTGTTGGCTCTCCCTGGTCGCTGAACACCTTTGGTTGTTGCTCGATTACATCCACCGGACACTTGAATTCTTCGCGAACGAGGAATATCTCGTTCCAGTTGAGCTTCAAGATCTGCAATCAATTCCTACCTAGCAAAGCAGGCTTATCTTCCTTTACAACTACGAGAGACAACTCCGCCTGTTGTACCTTATACCTAACTGGTACCTGTATGCATCCTAACACTGGAATCTTCTCTCCAGAGTAACCACATAGCTCGATTTGCTTTGCTTCCAAAGGAATTTGACAGCTTCTCCCGATACACAGATTCTGGAATCACGCTCACAGATACTCCTGTGTCGACTTCCATGCTAACATGAGCTCCATTTAACTAGACATGCACATTCTTTGTCTTCCGGTTTGCTAGCCCATTGCTGCAGATGGTGTACATGTCGAGAGGCCTCTTCCTCTGCCTGCAGTTGATCTACAGAATGCAGCGACTGAAAATGCTTACTTGTTGAGCCTTGTGACAAGCCTTCGCTAGATGTCCCGTCTTGTGACACGAATAATACTCCACCTTGACGAACGGACACGTCTGTGCTAGATGTGAGCCCAAACAGCAATAGCATGACTTTGCAGTAGTCTTGCTACCCTTCCATGGATAACGATTTTCTGATGTTTTTGTCGACTTAGGCGTCTTTGGTTTGCTGGACTGCAGCTTGTTCAACTCTTCGGCTGGTTGTCTATAAGTTGTCCTGACTTCTCTAGAATCCCTCTCTGCCATATCCATTGACAAATAGGTTTTACAAGCTGTTTCAAATGTCAGGTCATACATCATCATCAGCTTACATCGGATCCGCTCACTTCTCAGTCCACACACGTAACGGTCTCTTAACGTCCGATCTTGGAAATTTCCAAAATTACAATGAATTGATAAACTCTTGAGTGCCACAATAAAATTATAAATGTCCTCCTCTGGAAGTTGGCATCTTGTACCAAATCGATAGGTCCCACATAGGAGATTAGTGGGCAAAATTAGGGCACATGGTATTGGGGTAGAGTGCTGACATGGATAGAGAAGTGGTTGGCAGACAGGAAACAAAGAGTAGGGATTAACGGGTCTCTTTCAGAATGGCTGGCAGTGGCTAGTGGGGTACCGCAAGGCTCGGTGCTGGGACCGCAGCTATTTACAATATACATCAATGATTTGGATGAAGGGATTCAAAGTAACATTAGCAAATTTGCAGATGACACAAAGCTGGGTGGCAGTGTGAACTGTGAGGAGGATGCTATGAGAATGCAGGGCGACTTGGACAGGTTGGAGGAGTGGGCAGATGCATGGCAGATGAAGTTTAATGCGGATAAATGTGAGGTTATCCACTTTGGTAGCAAAAACAGGAAGGCAGATTACTATCTAAATGGCGTCAAGTTGGGAAAAGAGGAAGTACAACGGGATCTGGGCGTCCTTGTACATCAGTCTATGAAAGTAAGCATGCAGGTACAGCAAGAAGTGAAGAAAGCAAATGGCATGTTGGCCTTTATAACAAGAGGAATCGAATATAGGAGCATAGAGGTCCTTCTGCAGTTGTACCAAGCCCTAGTGAGACCACACCTGGAGTATTGTGTGCAGTTTTGGTCCCCTAATTTGAGGAAGGACATTCTTGCTATTGAGGGAATGCAGCGTAGTTTTACAACGTTAATTCCCGGGATGGCGGGACTGTCATATGTTGAGAGAATGGAGCAGCTGGGCTTGTACACTCTGGAGTTTAGAAGGATGAGAGGTGATCTCATTGAAACATATAAGATTGTTAACGACTTGGACATGCTAGAGGCAGGAAACATGTTCCCGATGTTGGGGGAGTCCAGAACCAGGGGCCACAGTTTAAGAATAAGGAGTAAGCCATTTAGAACGGAGACGAGGAAACACTTTTTCTCACAGAGTGGTGAGTCTGTGGAATTCTCTTCCTCAGAGGGCGGTGGAGGCAGGTTCTCTGGATGCTTTCAAGAGAGAGCTAGATAGGGCTCTTAAAAATAGCGGAGTCAGGGGATATGAGGAGAAGGCAGGAACGGGGTACTGATTGGGGATGATCAGCCATGATCACATTGAATGTCGGTGCTGGCTCGAAGGGCCGAATGGCCTACTCCTGCACCTATTGTCTATTGTCTATTGATAGCTTTCAGCTATTTCTAAGGGCTTAGGGTCATAATGTTCTGTTAACTTCTTAAGAATATGCTTCAAAGGTATGTCCTTTGGTTTGGCTGGAGCGAACAAATTCTTTACCATATCATAAATATCGGGACCCATTTCAGTGAGGAAAATAGCTCTTTTCCCAGCTTGAGTTGCTTCATTCAAACGTCTTGACTCCGCATGAGAAGCTTTTACTTCAGTAATGTTATTCGCAGCAAAGAACATCTCTAAACGTTCGATGTACGCACTGAACGTTTCCCGGCTTTGCTGGAACTCACCCAATCATCCGATGTACCCGCTGGGCACCGCCATCTTGGATTTCTAACAGTCTCACAGAATTCAAACTTTGTGACCGGATTTTCAGCTTTCCGTGACACCAAAAGTTATGCAACACTTCTCTGTGCCTCTGTAGAATTCCTTATCTACACGAACAAATAAAGCTGGGGAATCCGCAATCCCATTCTCGTCGCCATTTGGTGATATCTTATGCTCAGACACCAAATATGAGTTGACACGCTGGTGACCGGAAATCGACTGCACAGTGTACTGTGGTTTATTCAATCATTTACAATCCTCTGACACAAAGGTGGCACTACTACAACCTTCCTCTACAACCTGTCTATCATACCACCAATTTTGTCAAATTTACGAACATTATTATCAATATTTTCATCCAAATCGCTAATGTAGATATCAGTAGATCTACCACTGCGGCACTCCACAGGTCACAGAGCTTCAATCAGACACACAAGTCACACAACGCAGTCAAAGTGGCGCAGCAGTAGAGTTGCTGCCTTACAGCGAGTGCAGCGCCAGAGACCTCGGTTCGATCCAGATTACGGGTGCTGTCTGTACGGAGTTTGTACTTTCCCCCCGTGACCTGCGTGGGTTTTCTCCGCGATCTTCGGTTTCCTCCAACACTCCAAAGATGTACAGGTTTGTAGGTTAATTGGCTTGGCAAATGTAAATAATTGTCCCGAGTGGGTGTAGGATAGTGTTAATGTGTGGGGATCGCTGGTCGGCGCGGACCCGGTGGGTCTAAGGTACTGTTTCTGTGCTGTATCTCTAAAGTAAACTAAACTTAACTATCATTTGACTCCTTCCTCAAAGTAAATTTTCACATTGAAGGCATATTGAATCCAATGGGCGAGCTCACCTTGGATTCTATGCGATCTAACCTTCCTATGGCACCTTGCTGACGTTCATATTGACAATATCTACTGTCCTGCACAGTGCATTGTCCCCACATGCCTAAAAACATCTAAAATTCCTGACCAAAGACAGGATAAAATTCTGAGGATCAGTTAAAAACAATGTAGCTAGATCATTTCTGTGAAAGGAACACTTTCTGGATGTGCCTTCACCAAAATATCAATGTAAGGGTATCCATCAATATATGATGCCTTCCTCAAGCAAGTCATCAATCTCAAGGCAATGGAGTTGAAATCAATGAGTTATGTGCTGACAATGTATAACAAAATGTATTAAATGCTGTTAAAAGAAGCAAGTGAGGAAATTGCAAAGTATTTTACAATCATTTCAATCCTCCCTAGCTACAGGCATGATAACTAGAGAATTAGAAGACTGCTAACATGATACAATTTAAAAAAGGAGGAAGAGAGAATCTGAGCAAAATTTGGTGGTGGGGAAATTACTGGAATCAACTTGGAATAACACGCAAAAACAGTCAGGATGGACTTATTCATGAGACATTCGGTCTGATTACCTTGATTAAATGTTCAAATAAGTTAATGAGGTTTGATTAAGGCAACACTTGTGTTGTCATCTACACACAAAAAAACTCCAGCAAGGTTTCCGGTTAAGACTGCGGGATAAAATAGGAGAGTGTCAAATTGGATCCAACATTGGTAGGAAGCAAAGTCTAATATTTAATCGGTGTTTTGTGAGCAATGTTGGGCCCCATATCTGAGGAAGGATGTGCTGGCTCTGGAGAGGGTACAGAGGAGGTTTACAAGAATGATCCCAGGAATGAGTGGGTAAACATATGCTGAGCGTTTGACGGCACTGGACCTCTACTCGGTGGAATTTAGAAGGATGATCTCATTAAAACTTACCGAATAGTGAAAGGACTGGATAAAGTGGATGTGGAGAGGATGATTCCTCTAGTGGGATAGTCTGGGATCAGAGGTCATGGCCTCCGTATTAAAGGACATTCCTTTAGGAAGGAGATGAGGAGAAATTTATTTTGTCAGAGGGTGGTGAATCTGTGGAATTCATTGCCACAGATGGCTGTGGAGGCTGTCAATGGATATTTTAAGGCATAGATAGATAGATTCTTGATTAGTACTGGTGTCAGGGGTTATGGGGTGAAGGCAGGAGAATGGGGTTAGGAGGGAGACATAGATCAACCATGATTGAATGGCATAGTTGACTTGATGGGCCGAATGGCCTAATTCTGCTCCTATTACTTATGAACTTATGCTGACTCTAAATCTATTACCAGTGGGCTGCCACAAGGCTCTGTATTCTGTCTCTTGCTTCTGTTACATATATTAATGTAGTTGGTACAATAAAGTAGTTCATAGAAGAAACAAAAAATGGCCTTTGGTTGACAAAGAGGTGGCAAGCTCTAGGCAGCAGGATGATATAGATGGTTTGATCAGTTGGATTGAGATTGATGGGATTGTCCTGAGAACCAGACGTTAAAACACTTGCAATCTTGTTGGAAACCACATGAAGAATATGAATTCATATCTAATGATAATGAACCCAATGAATCAAGAGATTTGATGTATATCCACATGATAATGTGGATATAGGTTGGCATAGATAGGATAGACAGTCAGAATAGTTTTCTCAGAATGGAAAAATCAAATACTGGAGGGCATTGCTTTAAAGTGAATGTAACAAAGTTTAAATGAGAAATGCTTTGCATGTTTTTTTACATAGAGGACGGCGAATGCCTGGATCGCAGGGGCTGGTGGTTGACACAGATACATTAGATACATTCATGGCATTTAAAATACCTTTGGATAGGCATATGTATATGCAGGGGATGGAGGGATATAGGTTCTGTGTAGGTAGATGAGTGAGGGTCTTGGCATTATGTTCGGCACAGACACTGTGGGTTGAATGGCATGTTCTTGTGCTGCACTGTTTTATGTTCTATGTTCAATGTCATTGCAGTAGACTAGAAAAATGTAACATCTTTATTTGGAAGTTGTATTGGATGGCCAATAGGACTTATAATAAAGTCATGTCATAAGTGATAGGAGCAGAATTACACCATTCAAACATGGCAGATCTATCTCTCCCTCTAAATCCCATTCTCCTGCCTTCTCCCCATAATCTCTGGCACCAGTACGAATCACGAATCTATCTATCCTCACCTTAAAAAATATCCATTGGCCTCCACAGCCATCTCTGACAAAGAAGTCCACAGATTCACCACCCTCTGTAAAGAAGGTCTTCTTCCTAAAGAAACATTCTTTTATTCTGAGGCTATGACCTCTAGTCCTAGACTCTCCCACTATTGGAAACATCCTCTCCACATCCACTCTATCCAAGCCTTGCACTATTCGCTGATATTCGCTATAGTAACGATGTACTATAGCAGGATTACAAAGATTATTCAAATACAAGCCACCAATTCAGCTGCAGGGCTCATCTACGATAAGTTCATGTAGTTCAGGGAACACAGAAATCTGAGGGCAACACCATTCAGTCCTAGGTACACAAAAAAGCTGGAGAAACTCAGAGGGTGCAGCAGCATCTATGGAGCGAAGGAAATAGGCAACGTTTCGGGCCGAAACCCTTCTTCAGACTGATCGGGGGTGGGGGGGCGGGGAGAAGAAAGGGAAAAGGAGGAGGAGCCTGAAGGCTGGGGGATGGGAGGAGACAGCAGGAGGGCTTCCTCAGCCCTCCTCAGCCTTCCTCAGCCCTCCTGCTGTCTCCTCCCATCCCCCAGCCTGCTGCACCCGCTGAGTTTCTCCAGCTTTTTTGTGTACCTTCGATTTTCCAGCATCTGCAGTTCCTTCTTAAACCATTCAGTCCTAACTGAATGCAGTCAAACATACATCCACCAATTCCAGTAGTGCAGTACCCCCAGACCTGACTAAGATGAAGATAGAATATCTTGGATATCAAGCCTGGTGTATGTTGAGAAATGAAGTGCAATATCATTTTCAGTTTGCCTTCATCAAATTTATAACATACTGTAAGTATCCATTAAACTCATGCGAGGTGAAAAGATGCACTGAATGGGGTTTTTGGTTCCGTCGTGCAACATGTTATTGCCCTCATCACTCCCAATTATAGTCATTTGTCTTCAGGTAGTCTCTACATGTTGATACGCTGGCTAAAATATTCCACAATGCAGCACACATGACTCAGATAAGAGGATGAATAAATCCTCCATTTGGAGCAGTATACAGGTCACAAAGCCTACAGGCAAACATTAGAAACATTTTCAATCTTCTTAATTCTTATTGGCTAATTTGGAACCTAATACGAATCAGGCATTATTCCTGGCCAAGCAAGATCAAGGCATTTTTCTACATGCTACAATTTTGTACTGAATCAACCTTTATGCTAAAAGGAAGAAGTATCAGCATCATCCATTATTGAAGCAATCTGTTTCAGTTATTTTCTCAAATTCTGCAAGCATAATTCAACAACAGATTAGCATTACTTTTCACTAAAGACTGCTGGTTAGTATTGGCTATAGGAGCATTTGTAACAAAGGAGTGCAGATTTTACTTCGGAGTCACGTGAGTGACTACGTGAAGAACCCGCTCAGCGCGCATGCGCGGCATTAACGCCAGCAGTGCAACAGCGGCTGCAGCGGGAGCTAGGCGCTCCCGCTACAGAATGAAACGGACCGTCAGGTGAGTACCCTGAGGTCGGGTTTCTATTACAGGGGAGCCTTTTTCTGCTTGTGTTTTACAGGCAGAGAAAAAGGCTCTGGAACAAAACTGTCCCCCGTTCAAGGAGGAACGTTTTCCGTCGGGGAGGGGGGCAGCAACAGGCGGTAGGAGCGTTTACCCGGTGTTCCGCTATTCCCCGACACCGTGCCGAGCCCAGCCCGTTAGTACCTGAGCAGCGGGCTGGATGCATAGCCACCCGAAGAGGCATCCGGCAGGTGTTCCCGATTTCGGACGGGACGTCTCTCCACCCGCACGAGGGGAGAGAGAGCCGCCTGAGCCGCTGGAGCGGCTCTCGGAGCAGGTGCCTGCGAGATGTGCTGCTTGAGGGGCGCTCTCGCTTCTACAAGGCACAAAAGCTCTAGAAGAACCTGTCCCCCGCTCGACTCCAGCGGAGGAGCGTTCCATTGCAGGGGGGGGGGCAGTAACAGGCGGTAGGTACAATTACCGGGCGCGCCGCTATCCCCATCACTGCGCCGAGCCCAGTCCCGCTAGTGCATGAGCTGCGGGCTGGATGTTTAGCCATCCGAAGAGGCATCCGACTTGTCGGAGGGGACGTCTCTCCACCCGCATGGGAGAGAGACAGCCGCCTGAGCCGCTGGAGCGGCTCCTGGAGCAGGAGCTCCTGCGAGACACGCTACGTGAGGGGCAGTCTCGCTGGAATGTTCAGGCATACCCTCCACAGTGCCTAGGCACTGCCCATCGCTTCCTCCTTAGTGTGGTTAGCTTTGGGGTGATCAGTGGCTGGGCTGGTCATGAAGAGGGGTCATTGGCTGAACAACATCGGGAGTATGCTTGAGGTACAGGATCAGGAAGAGCTGCTGGGTGTGGCCGCTATGTGGCTCCACCACTAGCGAGATGGCTTTTCAGTATCAACTGATGGCCAGCTTACTACCTGTTCTTTTCAAAAATCTCCAAGACAGGTAGTCATGAGGCGTTGGATTTCATCACGCTTCCCCTAAATTGCATTTACTCAAAGTGGCCACCATTATTGGAGGGTACATTGAGCATCGCTTTAAAAAAGCCAAATTATCAAAAAATGAATTTGATATCCCTGACGTCGGCTATCATTTTCGCATGCTCTTTCCAGAGGGTCACGGTAGTATGGCAAAACACCTGACCTGCTGTTCGCAGTGCTCCGCAACTTCTCAGGAAGTTACAAAACCTGCCCTCAAAGAACGCCGACCTCACAACCACAGATCCTGCTGTCTGGCTAAGTTACCAAACTAAGCCTAATAAACTGGACGAAGTGTCCAAAATATCGACGCAAGAGGGCAGGGTCTGGAATGAGCACCACATGTAAACCAGTCAGCAGTACCTCTAACGCGTCCACCAGGAGGGTCCACCTCATGGTACTGGTGAAAGCTCGGGCCCTGCATGCCAATCCGTACGCCTTTCAGGCCAAGGCCCAGAGCAGGCCCCATGGAAAATGCGCTACCCCCCAACACCACCACCACGTCAGACAACGTGCAAGACTCGTTGGACCGGCAGGAAACAGAAGAATACCCATAACCATGGAGGTAGGTGGGTCTGGTTCCTACCAACGTATAGAAAATAGGGGCTTAATACTAACAGGGGGGAGATTACACCTGTTTTAAGAAGCACGGGAGTCTATCACAAGTGATCAGTATATACTCAATGGCTTTAGTGGATACAAAATACAATTCATACTAGAAAAATTGCCACCAGTTCAACATTTACCCCAGAGGGTATTTTCCCTCTCCAAGAAATGGGAGAAGTACTGCTTGGATAAAGGGACCACCTACTCAACCGCTACAGTTACCAACGTACTGGAATTCCTGGCGAACCCTCACCACGATGAAGGACTCAGCTACAGAGCCATCAACATGGCTAGAAGTGCCATGCCTGCCTATTTAAAACCAGCTCCAGGACAACAGGCCATGGGGTCCCACCCGCTGGTGGTCAAACTAATGAAGGGTATTTACAACTCTAACCCCCTAGATCAAGGTACACCCATACATGGGATGTCAGTGTGGTCCTGACATACCTCAGGGGATGGCCACCAGCCAGATCCCTCAACCTGGAACAATCTATGCTCAAAACACTCATGTTGATGGCACTTGTATCTACACAGAGGGTCCAGTCACTACACCTATTGCGACTGGACAACATGATCACAGCTCCAGACCAGATCTCTGTCGTTATCCAGGGAATGATCAAACAGAGCAGACCAGGAACACCTAATCCAGTCGTGGAATTCCGGGCTTACCCACCAGAACCACGGTTATGTGCCATGACCCACCTACTATCCTACATAGACACAACCAAAATATTCGAGGGAGATGAAAAGCCTTGTGGGTCAGTCATAAAAAACCTTATGGTCGGGTGACGAGCCAAACCATTGCGAGATGGCTCAAGCAGGTGCTAAAAACTGCTGGGATAAACACTAACATGTACAAATCTCACTCCACCAGGGCAGCATCCACGTCGACAGCTAAAAGAATGGACATGCCTATAGACCACATCCTGGCTACAGCAGGATGGTGGGGGGAAAGACCGTTCAGAAATTTTATAATAAGCCGTTGGCAAAACCTGTTTTATTTGCAGTAAAGATTTACGGACTGCAAATATTTAATTTAAGCCCAGGGGAGCAATTTAATTTCTTTGTTGTTATTGTTAAAAAATACCATTGTGTTTTTCTACAAACAGATTCATTGGTTGATTACGATTAAACTTCCTTCCTCAAGAACTTCGGCAGTGAGTGAAATAAAACTGTTACACGGTTTGAAATCACAGAGCTTTGAAGTCTTCACATAGTCACTCACGTGACTCCGAAGCAAAATAGTAAGATTAAACGAGAACTTACCAGTTTGAAGTTTGATCTGTATTTTATGAGGAGTTATGATGAGGGATTACGTGCCCTCCGCTCCCACCCTCATAATATGGGTCAAACTGATAACTGATGTCTCCTTTTCTTTACTATGTTTACTTCAATAACTGTGTCTATCTGTGATTCCACACCGCTGCTTGGAAGTATGCCGCGCATGCGCGCTGAGCGGGTTCTTCACGTAATCCCTCATCGTAACTCCACATAAAATACAGATCAAACTTCAAACTGGTAAGTTCTCGTTTAATCTTACTATTATATTGCCTAGTCTCGTGTAAATAGTACAAAAATAAAATTTGTTTTAACTTAATTGGGGTGGAGAATGAGCTAGCAAGAATATACTTTTTTTACATTTTAGCGCTTGGTCGACTGAAGGATCAAATGGGAGAAAATATGAACAGAGAGAGTAATTTTAAATGTGGAATTCTCAAAGCCGGAAAGAGTACACCTGACAACATTAGCAATGATTTATTATATGATAGCATTGGAGGAGGTGTTACTGGGCAATTGTTTAAAAGTTTAATACGAGCTTGTTTTAATTCATAGTATGTGGGATGTGAAGGGTGAGGATGTGAATGATGACGTGTAAAAAAATCCAGGAATTTATGCTCATAGTTCTGTAGCTATGTGATAGCCTCAAGATTACTCTCTAGCCTCATTGAAAAAAGAGAAAACATACAGATATTTCCTGCTGGTAGCCCAGGACCTTAAGGTCAAATTGCAGCCACAAAGAGTGTATAGTTTCCCCTTAACCTGTCTGCCCAAGGACTGACTGACTAACTCATCACAAATTTCCTTTGCAAATGAATTCCACAGGATGAGGGCAACAAATTCCATGTGAGAGATTATATTTTTAATGCATAGCACTGTGTCTTAATTCTTCCATTTTTTACTTATTTTATTTTGTGCTCTAATAAATTCTCAAAAAAAATCACAGTCAGAAACTATAAACAGATACCTCAACTATAATCACCATCAAATGAGTAAATTCTGTGTATTTTAAAACATTCTCATCAATTCCAGATTTGCTACTGACTGGTTGCAATGGGATTTTGTTTTGAGAACTGTTTCACCAGATATTTTAGTGTAAAGAAAAGTGAATTAAAAAAAAAACAGTAGTTAGAAAACAACGTGTCGTTAGAATTAATCTATTTCACAGACTGCCAGATTTCTGTGGACTGTTACCTTTTGGATCACCAGTTTCTCAGTCAACCAACTATTTTCCAAGTTGACATGCCTCGCTACTTGAGTTAACTTTTATTGTCTTTTGTTTCCTCAATAATTCCCACACACAACGCTGTTGGACCTCACCTTTAGCTCTCCAGGGGCCACTTTGGAAGCCAGCTCAATGACACAGCCAACGGCCATGCCTGCTGCACTGGACGAGTGCATCTCATTCCAAATGGTGTCACTGTCCACCTGAGCAAACAGACAGCAAAGAGAAACAAATCTGTGAGGGAGGGCTGGCAGGATGACAGGCAATGTACAATAACATTAGTCATCCTTCTTGGCCAGCTGAATGGACCTTCTGGACACAGGTTGCTTATAGTTTTTTATACATAGCCATGTCCAATGGAAATACATTCCTGTCATGCCTCACTGCCATTCTGTGTTTAGACTTCATTACAAACAACATTATATGCATGGACCGGATCTGGATTACTTTGCAAGACTGTTATACACAGGCCACAGTAGTGGTTTGATATGAGCCAGGGACCTGTGGTATGTGCGTGACTCTGTTAAACAAGTGCCAAAGACATTTAAAAGAAAACCATTTGAATGTTTATCACATTAGATATGAACAAAAAGCATACTCTGTAATTTTGCAAGTATTACACAAATGTTATTTTCCCTACAATATTTTGGTCACAGGAAACAATCTAGTTGATTAAATTATAGACCAATAAGTAATAAGATTATGCCTTATTAAATGTATCTGATACTTATCATGTGTAAACACAAGGCTCTTGTATGAACATCCACTATCCATTAATACAATTTTCAGTGCTTTACTGACTTCCATGGTTTTTGTAATTCGATCCTTACCATTTCACTTTCAATAACACATTGTAGTTAAAGAAGGAATGCATAATTTTTGTAAACACTACTATTCAGAAATAACGGAATATGACAATCAGAATATATTAAACTGACACTATTATTGCTCTTGTTGGAGAGATTTAACCTGCAGTAAAATTGCTTCAGTTTATTTATAATTGACAGGAAACATAATTAATAATCATATTTAATAGTTATAATAACGATAATATGATTTTTTTTTTGTATTGTATTGTATTGTATTGTATTTTAATGACCACACAGCCAGGCTGGTGGAATTTTGGGTTGTCAGCAGCGATACAATAATAAAGAACACACAAAATGTAACACAAACATCCACCACAGCATTCATCACTGTGGTGGAAGGCACAAAATTTGGCCTGTCCTCCTCCATTTCCCCCGCGTGGACAGGACCAGAGTCCAGAGTCAGTCCAGGATCGGCTCTTCCTCACAGGAGACCGCGGCTTTAGATTGTTGTAGGCCGCAGGCCGGCGGTCGAGATTTAAAGTCTCCGCCACAGCCAGAAGCACCGTAGACTGCAGGGCCGGCGGTCGAAGCTCCCCTCCAGGGGTGATGGTAAGTCCATGCCGGCCCCGCGGTAGAAGTTGGCCGCGGGTCGGCAGTGATGGCTTCTTCTTCCCCCGGGTCCCCCACGAGGGCTGTGGACGCCGCACCAGCTGGAGCTCTGCAGACCGTGGCTTCAGGCTGCGACTTCAGGCTGCCGGCTGCCCCGGGCCAGCGAAACGGAGCTCTTGTTGGAGAGATTAATAGTTATTTCCTCTTTATTCCAAACATTGAATAAGTTCATTTGGCAGCAACATTTATGAAACAGTTCATTTTTATTATTGGGCTCCTTAAATTTGCAGAGGAAGAGTAATGAAAAAAGAAAATTGTTGTGCAAATCTGTACTTCACAAGAATATGATTACAAAAGCACGTGTAGTTCAATTGCATGCATGAAGAATAGCTATTGTCGGCTGCTTCTCCTGGGGGTAGATAGTGAGATCTGAATAATATTAGATACCCAATTCATTAGGAAGGCCAGGGACAAAATAATCTTCATAATCTTCACTTTCCACTTGCATCTAGATTAGATGGTGCCTGAAGGTGCATATGTTTTGTAGTGACCAGTTAGAAAGTGCAGCAAAAAACAAACTGTTTGAAGATCTCAGTGGGTCAGCCGGAATCTGAGGAGGCAGAGACATGTTCAATATTTTGGGACAAGACACGGCAATCTTGCAGCCCAATGATGTCTAAATATCATGTAGGAAGGAACTGCAGATGCTGGTTTAAACCAAAGGAAGCCACAAAAAGCTGGAGTAACTCAGCGGGTCAGGCAGCATCTCTGGAGTAACTCAGCGGGTCAGGCAGCATCTTCTGAAGAGAAGACCTATTTCAGGTCGAGACCCTTCCTTGAAGGGTCTGAGGAAGGGTCTCAGCCCGGAATGTCACCTATTCCTTTTCTCCAAAGATTCTGCCTCACCTGCTGAGTTACTCCAGCTTTTTGTGACTATATTCTGATGTCTAAAAATCCTGTGACATAATATGGCAAAGAATCAAATTACTTCTGCAGAGTAGCAAACTTTTGCTTTTAATTGTGTAAATTTGCATTGAAAATACATTTTTTTTAATGCATAAAAGAGTTGGCATAACTTTGGAGGCAGTAGTGAGTACAGTATTTAACAGCTGAAAGGCTACATTATGTCTCTTCAATATCAAGTGTTGGTAAGGCAATATGAAAATATATGTTCCATCTAGGAAATCCTTTTTCTGCACCACCATGTTGAAGATGTTGAAAGTTTTGTATTTCTTTCCTGAAATGCTGTCAATTGACAAGCTCCATCTACTGTATGTTGTCCAGTAACATTACTTAGTTGCAACATAAGAACGACTCGATCAGAGCATTGCACCAGTATCTTTCTATATTTTATACCAGGGATTTTCAATTGCAAACAATTAGTGTCAGAATCTGGATAGTTGCGTGCTGTAGGTTCACTGAGAATTGGCCAGAAATGACATAACCATATTTTACAGTGAACTATTGCAGCTGCCAGTTGGAGCCTTTCAACTTTTTTCATTCTGGATGTGATTCAAACCCAGACCCTTGATGTGAAAGAGTGTCCAAAAGCACTATATCACTTTGTCTATATATGAGTCATGTTTGACATTTACATGGAAGCATTTCAATATTATTCTGGAAAAAAAATTGAAATTTAATTATCAATAAGTGATATTCAAGGTAAGCACAGATGTTAAATTTGCACACTGAGAGGCATTGCATAATTAATGAAAAAGAACATTTTCAACATTTAAAATTAAAAACGTTTAAATCCTACCTGCATGATTTTATCTTTGAAAACGTTTAGGTATGGTGTGTTTTTTTTCTGAAGAAAATTAATATTTATGTTTCCAAATACTACACTCTCAAACTATTAGTCCCAGTGGCCTCATCACTTGCTCATTGTCAAGTTCAGAGACAAGCATATACCGAATCTATTGCATCTGTTCTTGTATTATATGTCATAAGGGAAATTGAGTCAGCCATTAAGAAGGATAGTAACACACAGCTGCAGATTCCCCAACATGTGACACACATATTTTCATAGTAGTAGACCATTGACATATGGATGTGGGGGTAAGGTTCTGCTTATTTACTTCTTTTAAATTAACTACAATTTTTTAAAGTTCCTACAACTGTGATTTTACTGCTAAACGTTCTCTCTATGAGCTTGGAAAGATATAGTTCTTAACCAAATGCCTCACAAAGCAAATCACTGTCAAGAGTGCAATGTGACTGACTCAGCTCATGTCAAAATTAATTCCAATGATCCACTCACTAGTCAAAGAAGCCCAATGTTATGTTTCTGCCAATTTTACCATCCGGGAGCTTTTAGGTACAATTTCAATGAATTGCCCCAATTCAGATGAGACAAGCTAACTGGTATTCTCTGATGTATGCTGGGAATTCTCTAGGGTACCAGGAAAGAAACCATCTTATATAAAGTCATATCCTGTTTGAAACATCAAATACCCCCAGCCACCAGCTAATCTAGATATATTAACCCGAGCCAACCTAAGAACTCATTTCTCATCCAGTGTCATGGGCACAGTCCTTTTATATTTTTATGACCCTGTCAAAAAGTAATATTTGCTGCCATTGGTGATGATTTGAATTGCCTCCTCTGAGCCACGCAAAGGGAGAGAAAGATCTGTTATCAATTTTGCTAAGCATGCCTAGAGAATTGTGGATTGTTTCAGGTCCAAGTTATAAATGACAACAAACGCTGCAAAGCCTTTTGAAGCAAAGCAGCTGATGATGGTATTGTCATAAAATCTGACTTGTTTCTATTTGCAGTTTTGTTTTGAACCTACCAAGGAGATTAAAGGCTCTGATTATTTAAAAAGAAATGACACTTTTGAGCTAAGATTAATCAACATGGAAACATTAGTTCAGTTGCTTGTCATTCTACTCTTGTTTGTAACAACATATTAGCTTGAGAAAAAAATATTCATCCATGCTTCTGCAAATCAAATAAAAGCTTTTAGTAATAAAGGAAATGCTAGGATGTGGAAATATGGTGAAGCAGAAGTTATTGGAAATTTCAGTAGCCATTCAATTTTGGACAAAATAAATAATGTATATCTTCTCTCCAGATATTGTAAGACTCACTATGTATTTCACTATGGAGACACTGGTATCGTTGTCTCGTTGTAGGACATTGATCATCTTTTAATCTGGATTTTTAACTTAAGTATTGTGGGTTTTTGTTAAATATAAATGATGATGTTTTTATGTGATATACCATGATTTTATATATATTTATGATATTTGATATGCAATGCATTTTTTATGTAATGTTGCCCCTTGTCTGGACCTTGAGTCCGTAATAAAGTTTATTATTATTATTATTATTATTGTTATTTCCAATAAACAATAGTTTTATTCACATTGTAAGAATTTTTTTCAAGAATCAACTCAAATTATGTTTGGACACCATTTCCAAAGACATACTTTCAATACTTGTTTCTGCAAAGTCTGAAAACATTCAGATGTATTCTTGTCCGGTAACTGAAGCAACTGTCTCTGCTTCAGTACATTTTACAGCCGCTAATCTAGAAATCGGGATGGTTATAATGTTTGGCATCAGTAATCACCCCACAAATATTCAGGCCAGCAACTTGTAGGATGCAAAGCCACAAGTAGTGGCAGAGATGAATCGGTCATAAGTTGCAAGCACAGTGGCAATTGTGAATCTTTCCAACCACAGTGCACTTAAGGAGACATCCAGCAATTACTGCTGTACATTATATCTGTGTTGTTTATAAACTCACCAAGTCTTGTTTTTTCCCATTCATTTATAGATACATTTTCTGGTATCTCCCATTTCCACGCAGGATTATCATTACATGAGAATTTCTTCTGGGTTTGTTACATTTCCTGAAATATGTCTCACTGCAATTTAACACAAGAGACCTTATTACCATTATTTTGTTTTTGGGGGGTGAGGCAGAGAGGAGAAAGAGAATGCTTGAGACTAGATTTAAAACTCCAGAAGAATTTTATGATATATTTTAATTTAGGATGAATCGCTAAGAGCTTTTTTTATAGCTGTTGTAAGATATATCGCAAGACAAATATATCTACTAGTTTGTAAATCATCAGTGCCTCTCATCAGTAAATCTCAGTGACTGCTACTTCCTGTCTGGTGAATGGTGAGGTCAGACCATCAGTGCTATTAAAAGCGAAGGGGGAGTGATTAGTGTGGGGAACTCTTAAGAAAATGCTACTTATGTCATTTTTTTTAGGTAATGCTGTATCACTTAAACGGGCAAGGACTTCCTTAATATTTAATGTGGGAGAATATTTGTGAAGTATGGTAGGAAAGATAGCTCAAACGGGGCTGCACAAATGATGACTTTTCCATCTGGGGTTACACATTAGAGAACATTGTTTCAGTAACTCGCTGAGAAACATGTTTTGCTTGAGAATGGTTCGGAAATTCTCCAGCTGTCAGACTTTAAAGAAAGCCTGACAAAGGCTTAATATAGTGTGCAGAATTAAAAGAAACAGAACAATGTAGAATGGGCAACAACAAACATTTTACTTACCCCAAGACCCCCACAAGGGAGAGTGGTGAAGTTTTTTTTGTTGACAGATCCTAGGTGAGGTAAGAAAAGTAAAAATGAGTAGAGTCCTAATATTGCTAGTTGTGTTTTGCATTCTTTACATTTTTGAAGCGACTTCTATGTCATAAACTGAGGAATCTTGGAAGAAGAGCATAGAGCACAAAAACATTCACATCTCTGTAACCTCACATGAGATTAATTTCATGGGTTGTTAATTTGAAATATTTTCTCTTTATTTCATTAACACCCATTAC